>NC_135779.1:13627456-13637354 GCF_028453695.1 Augochlora pura
TATTTGAAGTGTATTCTTTGGCATTATCTGTCCGCAGGGTTTTTATCATACATCTCGTTTCTTTCTCAACACGCAATTTGTAATTTTTAAATGCTGTATATATGTCATTTCGCTTTTTCAACGTAACTATTTCTGTATATCTAGACATATCATCTACAAACGTGGCAAAATATCTTGCCCCACCTAAAGATTCGGTTCGGAAAGGGCCGCAGATGTCTGAATGCACAATATTTAATCTTTCTTTAGATATTTTGTCTCATGATTTATACGGTATTTGATGAATTTTAGATTTATCACAAACCTCACATTTAAAATTCTTTCCATTAGACTGTACGTTAAACCCCTTTACAATGTCATATTTACATAAATTTTTCAAATCATTATAATTTAGATGACCATATCTACAATGCCATCGTCTCAAATTACTTTCATGTGATGCAATCTGGGCTACTTCTTTATCATTTACATCTACCACGTATAAATCACCTTTTCTTTTAGCAGACAATGCAACTGTGCCATTACAACGTTTCACTATTGCATGATCTTTCTTAAAAATTACCATATAACCTTTGTCTATTATACGCGAGACTGGCAATAAATTATTTCTAAAATCTGGTACATACATTGTGTCCTCAAATTTTACAGAATTAGTTTCCTTACCATGCAAGTTCACTTTTATTCTAATGTCACCAGTACCACATGATGTTACAAAGTGTTCAGTTGCAGTATATACCTTTGCACACATTTTGTCATCAACACAGTCAAAAAGGTCTTTGTCGTTGCACATATGCCTTGTTGCACCACTGTCCAGATACCAAGTTGTATTTTTCCGCGGTTCAGTGTTCAGCACAATAGGGGTCAACGCATCGTCCGAATTGTTTGCAGCATTCTGCTTCCTTGATTTACAATCAATTGAACGATGTCCATACTTTCCGCATCTGAAACAATTTCCTCCAAATTTGTTTGTCCTAGGTCTTGAAAAACCACCTTTAAAATTTCCACGATGACTGTTTTTATTTTGTTCGTGATCTCTTGTAACTAATGCATCATTATTTGCCTTAGATTCGTTTATTTGTTGTTCATTAATTCTTGCCTCTTGTTCTATTAGCTTCACTTTTAATAAATCAAGGGTTGGGATATCATCTCGCGATTCGATTGCAGGGCAAAAACCATCATATTCACTTGGCAGTGAATTCATAAGCATTATGGATAATAATGCATCCGGAATTTTTATACCGGCTTCCTGCAACTGTTCTGCCCTCGATAAAAAATTATTTATGTACTGTGTCATACCTTGTTCTTTGTCTTTTCACATTCGGTATAATTGTTTATACAGAGCCGCTATTCTTACGGGTCCTCTTGATTCATGGGCGTCTTTCAGTAAATTCCATGCCTCGGCTGCAGTTGTTGCCTTCTTCACCTGAATTATTTGATTCGTAGACACGCTCAGGATAATCAATGCCAGAGCTTTTTCATCCTTAATTTTCCAGACACTTCGGTTTTCTTCAGCAGGAATGTTTTCACCGTCCACACATTGCCACAAATCGTTACAAATAAGAATACTTCTCATTTGTAGCTTCCACGATTCATAATTATTTTCGGACAATTTTTCGATTTGGTGCGTGGACGCCATGTTTCTCGTTCACAATTCCTATTCTTCACAATTTCAATATGTTAATTAATTATATAATTTACCTTTAAGCTGCCTGGGCCCCTAACCTATTAGATATGTATATATTTGGTTTAAAGATATATATGATAATATCATTATAATAACTGTATCGAGAACACGAGACGCACGTGCTCACTGCAGCGAGACCAGAACAAGAAGAAGGAACGGACAAAGGGAGGGACGCCACGCGATCGAGAACAAACGAAAGATGCAGAGCGTCATGGGTATAGGATTATCGATTATATTAGGCTCGATTTCTAACAAAACAGTTTTGCCACGATTACTTTCGTGGCTACAGTGGCTGGTAACAATGTTTGTACACATTTAAAAACACAATAACTTTTTTAAAATTGATCCAAACGACTCAATCTTTCTTAGATGTTAAAGGATTTAGTCACCACAATGACGAAAGTGCTTCTTTTGATTTTGCTATTATTTGGAATGAAAAATAGATAAATGCTCGCCTTTAAACTTTGTTATCTATTTTAACATCTCACCATTATTGTAAAAAAATAAATATTTCTTTTACATTGTAGTATCATATCTTAGCATTCTTCGAAATTTATTCCGTTTTATCGTTATCACAAATCAGGTTTCTCAATTTAGAAGAAATCGCGATTAAATGAGCAAACTACTAAAAATTGATACAGTTATTCACAATTTGATATGACACGTTTTACATAATACAAATCGCAAAACTCATGGGTAGTTTTATTCATTTCATACAGAAGACACATTTATTGTGCGTTTTCACAAACCCATAAGTGAACTTCAAGCTGTGCTGCAACTTCCTATCGATGATTCATGTTACCATATTTGACCAACCAAAGGCTATAATCCACTCAGGATTCTCTTATGCAGTTGTATAAGTGTGCGCTCCAAAACAGTAATTATTTCAAACCTCACGGGATCACAGGTTCATTCATAAGCAAGGAAAAGTTGTTTGTAGACATTTTATTCTACCGAACCGCACCGTCGCACCATATGCAGATTTACCAACACGTTTCCGACAAATATATAGAATATAATTTTCAAACGTATAGCTAATCACTTCAATAGGCAATAGTGATCGTTTACATTGACTACGTCCAACCGCTCATCTTCAGAATTCAGCATATTTTATTTGAATAACGATTCTAAATTTTATACGTAGAAAGTATCCGGAACGTTATTTGAATAAAATATGCTGAATTCTGGAGGTGGACGGTTGGACGTAAATAACTGAACGCCCAAGGCAAAACAAAAGAGCGGGGACCATAACTGTCGCTCCTTTAATTGTCACATCTTATATATTTAAACAGATGATTGATAAAATGTCGTATTTGTGTATTTATATATCCGAAGTAATAGAAAGTAGAAATATACAAATATGATTATTTGGTAAGTTTTCATTTAGACATCAATGACAATACAAGAGATGTATCGAGTCTATAATTATGCACATCACTGAAAAAATTTAACTAAACAAGCCATTATGGATTTGCCATGCTAAATGTAACAAAATATAGGAAAAGAATAGAGATTAGAAAATTTAAATATTGTTACAAGTTAAACATCTACAAAAAACGTCTGCATGTAGAAAACTAGTAATAGGTAAACGTTTCGTTGTCCACAGGCTTTCTTGTACAAAATTGTAAGTGAAAGTCACTTGTAAACTGAAAACGAACAAATACTATTATACGTGCATGTTTATATCTGTGTGCCTAGTAAGTAGTCGCTGCTTGTATACTGCCTAAGTTAACTTGATTGCCACTTAAGATCCCTCGATTATTATGCCTGAATACTACAAAAGAAGCACAGAGCATTGTAACCAACAATAAGAACTTAACCATGCCACGCTTATATCTTTTACACATTGAAAGTGTAGGTAGTGTTTCAATTGACGTTGTATTTATGTTTACTTAATTTTTATTAGTAATAATTGTAATAGTATATATAATATTATTATAACGTTAGTATGTATTCACATTTGTAAATTCTCTTATCTGTCTGCTATTTTAAAATGCAACTACCTAGCTTTGTCGTAAATGTATAAAAACCGCAGATGAATGATTACCATTGTCCGAAACCACATTATTCTAAATAAAGAGTGATTTAATATATACATTAAACATTATATTTATACAGCATATGTCGAAATGTAGCCGCAGTATAGTGTCGATATTATTTCCCGATAAGAGTTTTTTTGTTCCAGTAAGAATATTATAATAATATTCTATATATAATATTATAATATTATAATATTACACATAAAATTAGATTATGTCATTGTAGTCTAGATACAATTATGATTTACATAGTAATGTATAATTAAATCGAAATCTGAATTACAAATAACAGCGTGATTGAATTATAATGTAATTGAATTACATTGTAATTCTAATTTTTCAGTAATTTAAATGTAATTCTACACAGATGCATGTTCCTACCAATAATACATACCCTCCAAAGAAAACGGTATTAAACGTAGAATTGTTTAACACGTTGTTTACAACCATGCAGATATTGCGGAATATTCGACTAGAATAGGATAGAAAATGAAAAACTGACATTCGATAGGAAAGCATTTATTCTGCGCGTTACAGACGTCTTGCAAGTCAATAGCAACGTGCTATTTCCTGTCATTCTACCTCGCTTGCACTCGATCATTTCATTTAGAAACTCGAACGAAAAGCCAACTAATTAGCTGCGAATAATTACAGTCGACAACAAAGGTTTTCACACATTTTTAAAAATTACAAACAGTCGAAACAAGAAAGCGTAAATGAATATTTGAATATTTCAGAGATAATCATTCATTTATTGTTTAACTTTATTTCCTAAAAAATATTATTATTCTTCTAGATTTGTTAAAAAAAAACTAAATAAATGGAGAACATTTGTAAATAGACAGTTACTATGGATATATAAATCTTATTATTAGTCTGAACCAGAAATAAGGCATTACTTGAACAAATTGTTCAAATTAAATTCGAATACAATTTTATATTTTGTTAGAATACCTTCAACCTTATTAGATTATTAACCTCTTAGGCAATGAGCACGACTATATGTAGTGGCTTTCGCGGATACCATCTTTCAGTACGGCGCACCACTATAGTGGCTTTCGCGGATGCCGTCTGATAAATTGTTAAAGTTAAATTGCGTGTATCATATCTTTAAGAAAAATTATAATTTATTTATCAAACACTTCATTTCAGTGTACTCGTGTAAAGGACAGCATTATCCGTCACACATTGCAGTGCCCTAACATTTACACGTAATTCGCGTTCAACACTGCCGTACCGAGAAACAGCCCCGCGTAAAGTTCCGCCGTGCCTAAGAGGTTAAAACTGGAATAAACTTTTGGGCAATTCTCGTTTCTCGAAATTCGTCTTGAAAATGGTTACTTTGTAAAATTTAAATATCCAATATTTGCTGAATTTAACTCTTTGCACTCGAGGCCTTTTTCGGTGACGCGAACCAGCAACTCGAGACGATTTCGGGCAAATTAGGCAACCATTTTACAAGTAATTTAAAAATATTTATTAACAAACAAATGTATAAAAATAATAACATTTCACAAGTTTATTTATTTATATGTCGAAAACAACAAACTTTGGTAAATATTATACTCTGTAATTAGGTTTGGTGTGATATCTTGTAAAACAATATCCAAGATGCATCTTAGGTTAATCAAGACACGTATCGCAGTAATAAGGAGTTTCCCGCCTACCTCCAGGCGTGTTACGGTCAGAACAAACCTTGCAGTCCCTTTTTGGCCCTTTTAGAATTATATGAAGCTTCCCGTTTAATCGGATTTCACTTCCACCTTCACTGTCGCTCTCTATAATTCTAATTTTTCGTCCTCTCGTACCTCTTAGTGTATCACTATCTTCTCCACTGGATTCATTCGCTTCGCGGTGTAATCCGTCGGAAATCAGTGTGATTTCTTTATCCAACGCGGCAAAATCGAATTCGTACGAACTTGAGCTGATTCGATCTTCCTCCATATTTTTAGGGCTCAAACACTTTTTTGCTATTATACTTACTGCCAAGACGGTTTCAAGCGAATGCAACACTGAGACTAACTAAACTGAGCCAAGATTTGGCTACAGTGCGAGCCAACCCTAGTCCACGAAAGTATTTCCGAGAAAAATATCTTATCGCACATCGTAAATTAGTAGATCGAGTTACAAAGGACCTGCCGCAGCAGCGCTGACCGAGGTAACACTTTAAATCGGCCGGGCGCCGTATCGGCGCCGCTCGAGTGCAAAGGGTTAATTACCGCCTGTCCGATAATGTAATTAGCCTCATTGTGTTACATATGCAATCGAAGCATTGACATTTTTCAAGATGTCTCTACATACAACTAAAAATGTTAATCGACGTCTACAAAATACGAAAAAACCTGTTTTTCGTTTCGATTTTTATACACGTAGTAAGTTTTTGCAACATTCTATATGAGGTGTAATTATTTACCCCGAACATAATCAGCATATTTTAAGTTGTTTCGGAATATTTCACATAAGTTTTATGCTAACCTGGCACACAGAAATTAAGTTTTCATATTTTTATGATCGCAATAACTCACTCAAAAACTACTTTCTCCATTTTATTAAATATTTCGTGTTCTGTATATATTTTAATGATGGAAAAATCCGTAATTAAATGAAAAACATCAGCATATAATTTAAATATCCTAAAACGTGAGATATAGGCGAAAGGAACTATTTTATGTGTCTGTCAATTACACAGTAATTCACACACGAAATAAGTAATGCTGCCTAGCGAAACACTTCTCGAATTCGCTTTCGTAATTTTAGTTATTACGTAAAACACATTTTTTTTAATTTTCATTATAGCCTTGGGTACAAAAGGTTGAAATATGAGTTTCTTATTTTCTTTGTCATTCAATGTATAATACAATGGACTATCCTATGACAAACGAATGCTACAGCGAAGAATTTTTCTTATTGAATCACAGTACTACATCGAACGCGGGAAAATAGAATTGTTTAAACAATTGGGAGAAGTTATTAATTATAAGAATCAACTAATCGTATCCTGCATGATAAATTTGAACAAAAGAAGTAACTTTTGTTGAAAGACTTACTGTATATGTAATAATGTACACAAATGTATATGTAAATGTATAATACTGCCAAAATTTAAATTTAAACAATGGTGTCCAAATCAATGCCGGAAAAACATCGATTTTAATCCCATGGACATGGGACAAGTCGGGTTGTCAAAAAGTATGGTTTTTTGACGAAGTTCGAAGTTCAATCATGTTTTTTTCCAATGGACTGTACCACCTGAGACGGTAGCTTCGAAGAAGATTTACAACCACGGTTTATTTTACCAATTTCCCACTCTCTTTCTTTTCGTCCTGGTCTTTTGTCCGCGATTATACAAGCAGAACCATGCTGCTTTTTAGGTTCTGGGAGAGAGTTTAGCTAGTTTAGGGTGGTTTACACCCCCGAATAAAAGTTGCCTTGGCGTCGTTGACCGAACTCGGAAAAGTGGAAGAGCGTCCCAAGATCGGGCTAGAAGATAGACGGATAATGCTCGGGTTTGAAACGGGAACATCCCTTTTGTTTTACAGGTAGCCTGCTGGTATCATTACCGTTACCACTAAATAGTGCTAAAAATTCACAAAGACCATGAACAGAAGAGAAACGCGGCGCACGAGTGCACAGTGGTCTAGGAATTTGCTTTCTGTGATCAAAATGATTTTAACATCGTTCCAAGGTTTAAGTATAGTATAGTATGTCGTTAAATTCGTCTCGATACAGACTAGGATATTATCAAGCAAAAAATATGTACTAACATTTAAAAACTCGTGGCCATCAGCATTTTTTATAAGAACATATATATATTTGCAAGTTTAAATATTCTAATTTACAGAAAATGGTTATTTTGAAATTGGAAACGACGAGCATTCAATGACCCGACCTCGAGATACGCTTGGCATATATTTTTAAACTTAATATCCTCTTCTTAATAATTGTTTAAGTTTTCATATAAAAAAGTCCTAATGCTAACTCTTTTAACAGTTTTTTGAAAGCTCTTTTTAAAGTTTGAATTTTTATGAATATAATGTTATTTGTATATGGATGAAAAAATTATTAAAAGTGGATTCGATGTCTCAAGTGTAATATCGACTTCATACCGATAATATCGGCATGTCACCGATGATTTGATACATTGTTATTATTAATTACAAGTTATATATATATATCAAAAACACAAATTTGTGTACAATCGAACCGTAGGAATAGAATTATTAGAAATATAGATTATTACATTGTGTCTCTTACTAAGTTATTAGTTTGTATTATGTTTCGTAATTCAGAGAATAATTGAGCCAGTTAATTAATAAAATAATAATAAATAATTCACATTGTCTTATATTCGATCATACTGATAAGATATAATTTAGGCAGATTAAGCAACCGACTGTATAGCTTTATCAAGATATTTTCTGTAATCAATATATACAAAAATAAAAACATTTTCCTAATAATAAATTCATCATACTTTACTTTGGATCGTCAAAGCTTCGAAATTCTCATTCGTCTTTACGATATCATATCTTTATCATCGTCCTTTCATAAAACAGTGTATGTATATAGTATATAATTAAAAATTAAAAATACGTATACTGATTCTTGATAAAATTATATGACCAGTAAACTGCATAGTTTATGCATTCATGGTAAAATTGTATACGTTAATTACAGAGCAAAGAGGACATCATAAATTTTAAAGGAACTGTTAAAATATGTGATTATTAGGTAAAATATACTTTTATGTGTATGGTTACCAATAACTGTAATAAATGACGAAAATTGTTTTCTATTACAGATAATAAATTCTGTTTATAATATAAACTTAACACGTTTTATGGTGATGCGATAACTCTCTGTAGAAAAAGTGAGAAATGTAGCAGAGGAATGTAATACAAACAGTTGTACTGCTTACGAGAAGTGTTCGGTAATTAGAAAAGTCCACGTTTTTTAAATCTGTGCAGTTTTGTTGACTATAATTTTACATACAAATATACGCCTTAGTAATAGTAATAATAATATACGATAGTACAGGTAAGAAAACAAATCGATATCGATTACCAATCTCTGATCAAAAGTATTTCAGAATCTGGTTATACTTTTTCTATCGAAGCTGTTAAAAGAAGTACATTTTTGTTTAACTCCTGTTCTGTAAAATTGGCGCAAACAATTTTTATTTTGCATAAAAGTCCGCAGTCTACTTATCTATATCATCAATATATCCGTTAGTTTAGTCGATAGTCATTATCCATCATACTTGGTTCCGAACGTCTTCAATACTTAATTGGCTCCAAGGGGTATCTATCCCCCAAGTGCACAGTGGTCTGGAACAGTAATTTATGACCTAAACTCAATTGTTAGACTTTTATATTCGTACATAATTTTTTTATCTCAAATAAGGGTCCTTCAAAACCTCGAAATTTAAAATATTAAATCTTTCAGATAACTTTCCGTGCAGTTTCCTTTGTCGTAGATAATTTAAAAGCAAAGCCATCAAATTGAAATTCCAATTAAATGGTTCAGTTATTCATTAGACAATGTTGAAATGCAAGTTCTAGGTATATTTTCATATAACGTGAAGGTAGCTTTATATATATATTTTGAATATTAATATGTATTTTTAACTTCAAAATACACCGCTTGTAATAACCATAAATCCGTTCAAACATTTGATCTATTAATTTAACGCTAGTTGTATTAATTTTTTTTTCTATACATAGGAGTTAATATTAGATCTACCGGAAAATTGTGTTCACTAATGTCAGGTTATTTGTGATATATATTTCTCACAAATGATATTCATAATTCGCCATCACGCTGACAACAGGGCATAAGTTACTGAGACAATAAGAAAAGCAAAACACTAATTCGTTAGAGTCTCATAATTATGGAACTATGCCTGAGAAGTTCATTTTACATGGATAGATACAAGAAACGATACGATAAATTCTAAATTCTAATTGCAAGTATACAAAATCGAATATTTGAACTCATTAAAAATACAAGAAACTTCAGGTATAACTTCATTTAATTGTATTTTGCGTTGAAAATACATATATATATATATATATTTATATATGTATTTTCAACGTATTTGTATTATATATATATATATATACAGGGTGTTTCTAAATTATTGTAACTCCGGGAAATGGGGGGTAGCTGAGGCTATTTC
>NC_135779.1:13637454-13647519 GCF_028453695.1 Augochlora pura
AACTTTTGGATTACAACATTTACAACTGCATTGGTAAGTTTTTCATTAATAACATTTGTGAAATTCATGAAATTCTTATTTGATGATCGAACGCGGCTCAGAGGCGATACGTGGCCGTGGCTCCGGTCACCGAGACGGGCTTGAGTCGTCCCTGAATCGTTCGCGCTCATGTGCGCAGCAGCACGAAAACTCGTCGGTGCGCAGCCAACTTTAATTGTTAATAACTCGTTAACAAAGCCGCGGATTGCATTTCGGCAAACGAAAAAGTTACTTGAAATAGCCTCAGCTACCCCCCATTTCCCGGAGTTACAATAATTTAGAAACACCCTGTATACATATACAAAATACATATATACAAATATATAAATATACATACATATATATAAATACATATATAAAAAAATATATATATATATTTCAACGCAAGTGTATCGTATAGTTTTTTATCGTATCATATGATATAATAATATATAATAAATTATATAATAAAGTATTCTATTCTGTTGGTTCTGTAGTCATAAGACAAGAAAAAATTGGTTTCATTTTGTTCTTCCTTTATTTTTACTGAATAAAAATCTATTTTTAGAAAAATATGGCATAATTTATTATTATACTAAGCACAATGTATAAAAGCTGAACATTTTTTGGTGATTTTATAGTTATCAGTAGATTGCGGAAGTCTATGCACTTGCAATATATGTATACCTTGTGAATATGCAGACTATATGCAAGAATATGCAAACAGTATGCAAGATATACATATATAGAATGCATAGGCAGCATAGATTTGGTAAATATGCACTTGCATAGATACTAAAGTATTTGTAAAATTACGTTTAATTGGTGTGCTTAATATTATATATAATGTAATGTTCATAAAAATATATTTTTAAAACATAATTATAATATACATATTGGGCCTATTACTCAAATATTAACTCTTTGGCATTAGAAAAAAAAAATATAATATTTTTTATGTTATACAAATATGTGTACACATTTACAACTATATTCAATTTCATTAGCTTTATAAAGTTTGAGAGTATTTCATTATTAATATTGTAGTATACATAATACTACCATGAATGAAGTCTCACATATAATTTAATTGACAATAATCTACAATATTTTTTCTAAATTCTGAATTGAAAACTGATGCCTTCTGTCGAAAGAAAATTAGTTTAAACCCAGAAAATGTCTTTTTAACACTGCATGGTATAGCATATTGAAATTTACTCCAGTAGCATTTTGTAACATCGTATGCATGTTTTAACAGTCAAAATTTTTGAAATTCTTCACATTATTACTCTGCCGTAAATATTACGTTACGAGAATGTGATAGAGAAAAGCACAACAAAATCAAAGTTAACTTGTAAAGAAATTGTGTGTATGCATCTTGTATGCAGAATATTCAACTTCTATGCAAGATAGGCCACGAATATGTAATATGCAAAATATGCAAGAAAAATAATTGCATCCTTTAATGACGAAACATATTTCAGTCAAAATATTATTTGTTTAGCCCATTTTTATATGCATTTGCACGTATTTCCGCAGTCTAGTTACGAAACGCAGTGTATTATAGCTGGCGCCGCGGCAAATGAAATGACCTACTATACTACAACCATCAAGCTGGAGGTACCTATTTCGCATGTAATATTAAATACACGAGTACACGTATATTTTAATACACGTTCATATGATGCTGAATAGCGAAGCGTGATCAAAAGTCGACAAGGGTCTGATTGGAAAAGAAAAACGCATCGGTGCAGTTGCCACGTAACCCGAACACATACGTACGGGATCTGTGTACAAAAATACACGAGTAATAAAATCCATAATTACACATGTATTAAGAACATGAACACTTAATTTGCGAATACACGGTATGTACTCGGTTTTCGTATATAGATGTTCCCCTTGATGTTCAGTACACGTTGCAAATTGTAAACTCTACAGTAAAACTTGAAATAACGCTAAAATAACTGAAACCGCAGAAAACGAGTTCCCGGACCACTGTGCAGTGATGGGGATAGAATTTATCTTATATTGATTCCAAGGGCCGATCAACCTTGAATGGCGAAGATCAAATTTATCTAGTTACGTTAGAGATCGTTTTTTAGCGGTTACGGAGAGAATGCCGTAAAAATGATGGTTGTATGCACACGGCGAACTAACGGGTACTAAGAAGAGAGCATAAGGAGAGAGAAAAGGAAAGAATGTGATAGCGAGGAGAGCGCATACATAAACGCGCGCGCGTGCGCGCCCGAAAATGTAGCTCACCCTTGCTCCGAGAAAGCGGGCCTCCAATAACTCCTGCTTCCTTGGGTCCAGGGTGGTCTGAAAGTGCTCCATCTTGACGCCAGCGCCTGGAACAACAAGTCACAACCGATTAAAGTCTGTCCCGCCCAACTGATACGTCTGGTCACTATCAAAAAAACCGACCATAAGTGTTTCTTCGTCTGATAGGAGTCCCAATTTCGACGTGAATGCGATGTTGCGGAGCATCGAGCAAAGAGACCAGAGACGAGGTGTCCAATATCGATCAAAATAATAGCCGGAAGAGAAACATTGCGAAACAACGATTAGTTACAAAACGAGACAGTGATGTGGATTAAACTTTGGAACATCTTTTCCAGGATACGAAATTGGCTTCAAATTGTGGGAACGTGATCGAGGAACTGACGATACCAAAAACTGGAATGGTGGCAACTGTTGCTTCGAATTTACAGAAAGCTATTTTCTTAGAGCCGTAAGTGGCTCTAAGCTGAGACTTTGAATCGAAATATGTTATATTCTTTTTAAATTTTAAGAAACCATCCGACGATAATTGTACTGAAAATTGCGATGTTCAATTTACCCTGTAATTACCCTCCCGGATAAACGACGGGGTAGACATTTTGGTCGAGGGGAGGATCTTGGAGCTATCAAATCTCACTGAAATGCCTCCAAGGGCATTTTTTACCATCTTATTCGGCTAGGCTCTTTTACACGAAACTTTTTATTTTATTGATCGTATTTGTATTTTTACTATTGCTTTAAGAAAAAGACTAAAAAAGTATAGTACAGAAGTAACAGCACAGAAATATACGTAAGTTGAAAGTGTTCTATAGCTCAGTGTAACTTTCGAATCGCGAACTTATTCATCCTTGTTTTTAATCTATTTATATTATTAGCAAAAATGTGATCAACGTATCTTTCGTTGTTCCTCCTTCGTAATTAAAGGAAGTAATTGACAGAACTTCTGCGTATTCTATGTACGATCTGAAAAGAGTGCTTCGAATGCATATTTTCAGTTGTCATTAAAATCTCATGAAGTGTGAACGTACATCTGTATGCTTATCGACTTTCTGTCTTTCTACATTGCACGTTACGTATAATGTAAAATTCATATATACAGAAGTACTTTGCTACTCCATCCGACAACTTTATTAGTAATTGAAATGATTGTACGTCGCTATTTCTACACATTCGAGTAAATTTTCTTTTTTTTTTAATTGCGAATTCGTTGTTAATTTATATCCGTGGTTTCAAGTTTCACAGGAATTTTTGTATACGATATACAAAATTTGAGACATAGAGTTATAACTTTATCCCTACAACCATTAAATTCGCAGTGGAAGCAAATTACTTGTTCTTTTCAAAAAATATATAAACAACGAAATATTTAGCCGAATTTATATACAAGGTGTTCCAAAAATGTCTCGTAATCGGGAAATGGGGGGAACCTTCGATCATTTCAAGTAACTTTTTCCTTATCAAAAATGCAATCCACGGCTTCGTTTACGAGTTATTAATGAATAAAGTTGGCTGCGCACGCACGAAGATCCAACCTGCTGCTACGCGCGCGAGCCAGCTAACTGAATTTGGCCACACGCAGGCGGCAGATATCCTACGCAGTCCCTAAGCAATGATCCGAAAGTCACTTGAAGCTGTCTCATTCTAACATCTGCAGCCTGAGTGTGGCCAAATTTCTGGAGGAAGGAGTTTCCGTAATTTTCATCGTCACAGTCTTTTCCCTCATTGTCTGTGAAAGATCCTTCGGCCGCACAGGATTTCGATGCTCCAAAACACTCGAAACATCTGGCTTTCGTCGAAAAATCCTTACACCGTGTTGTACTTTGGAAGTGCTGTTTTTCGTCAGAGCATCTCAGATTTTTTTAAGAAATAGTCTGCGTTGCTATGACGATCGACATAGTCTGTGTGAAGATCTTCGTACACACCGTCAGTTTCGTTCCAGAATTCATTCCTGTAACTTCGTTGTTTTTTAAAATGTACGCGCCGCGACAACAGTACAAGATATTTTGGGTATTTGTGCAATACCTAGATGGAGGCATAATTCATGATCAGTGTGGAATAATAGTACAGTGAAGGTGAACATTAGTGTAATCTGTGTCGTTTTACATACATGGATTACAACATTTACAACTGAATGGGCGAGTTTTCCATTAATAACATTTGTGACATTTTTGAAATTAACAGGAAATTCATAAAATCTTTGTTCGTTATTTTGATTGTGGTTCAAAGCAATCGCGACCCGGCTTCAGTTAGCTGACTCGCGCGCGTACCAGCAGGTTGAATAACTCGTAAACGAAGCCGCGGATTGCATTTTGGCTAAGGAAAAAGTTACTTGAAATGGTCACAGGTTCTCCCCATTTCCCGATTACGAGGCATTTTTGGGACATCCTGTGATCCATATGAAGAATGTAAGCTCTTAGTTCAAGATAAATATTTCTTTTGATAATTATTGTTTGATATAAATATATTTATTGTTTGATTGATATAAGCAAAATAGATTTTATAAACTCACCAAAGACACATCCGATACATTGAGAAACCAAGATGAAGAGAATTTAATTAAATTATGGAAAAATAATAGTACCGATCGCGATTCCAAAACGAACTATGTTATATCTACGAGATAAACGTCTACTTCAATGTATAAATAGATTCGACATAAAGCAACGAAGGTATACGTGAATGATAGAATTAAGAGAGCACTCACATAAACAGTTGAACTATGATTTCTCTAATCTTTAGAAGGTAAGTCTTTCGTTTAATCTCCGTGCTATTCTTACGATTTTACAATTCGTATCATGGATATTAAATAAAACGGTGCGTTTTAATAAATACTTTGTCAACATAGGTCCTTCTTGTTAAGCAAGAGACAAGACATATGACAACGTTGTATCAATATCAGAATTCTCATACAAGTTATGAGTTCTAACTTTGTTAGTGGACTTAGGTGCAGTACATTATACGATATATGTATAATGCAGCTTGCATTCAGTTATCTAATAATATAATCAAATTTAAGGAAGACAAACTTTTGATCCAGTAAGAATCGATCTTACCTTAAATTTAATTTCTTATTAACTTAACTAACATTGAAACATACGCTATAATTACAATTTTAATAATTTAATTAATTTATCTAAAAAAAAACCTAATTATTAATGCATGCCAAATATTTTCAAAATAAAATTTTTAAATTCGAATATGAAATTAAGTAATTAGTCGGCATTTAGAATCACTGCAATTGCAAGGAATGAAAGTTTAATTTATTTCTTCCTTAAATAATTTCAGTGTTTTCAAATTCTATTGATATTTTCATTGTTTTATATTTCAGATACTCATTTTTCTCATAAATGCATCTTATTCACCCCAATCTAATAATTGTAATTATTGATAAGTATAGGTTGTTGATATAACATTACTTTGTCGATGTTTCTTTTTAACTCGTTATTCCTTGATCTAACTTCATTTTTATCCATAATTTAGCAAAACTATCTCGTTTGCTTGTTTGCATATTTATGCGTGTATGTATGGTATTTACATGTGTTATATTATATACATTTATATAAGCACCCTGACATTTTATCCCAAAAACTTACTACATCAACAATCTGGTTATTAACAACAACTATTTTAGTGTTTGGAATTCCTCTCATATCTGTATTTATATTTCATGAATTACAGGCGGTTTTCTCCGTTTAGTTTTGATTTGTATATTTGTTCAACTTTAAGCTTAATTTTTCGTTTCAATTGCGGGTTCGTTGTTAATTTAGTATAAGATTTATTGATGTTTGCTGATTTCGTGTTGCACATAATCTTTTTGTATCTTAATATTTATAATATATAATGTAAAGTAAAGTAATGTGATGTGATGTGATGATGTGATGTGATGTGATGTGATGTGATTTAATGTAATGTAACATTCATTTAAATTCAGATTGTTGCGCGGTGCGTTACAGCGTCGATCGTAATTGTTGACGATTGAATAACGCGCCTACCTCGCGATAAATTAATATGTTGAGGATAGATTTGAGGGTGAACTGAGATGGAACAAGGTGCCGTATTTAAACAAGGTTTAATAATAAAGGGACGAACAACTTATCACAAACTATAACACTATATACAAAATGTCGTTTGTCGGACTAGATGAGAAGTTACCGAGTGCAAAGTGGAAAGTGATGTAGGTACGCTTCTCATCCTCCGATTACGCCTTCGTTTGTAAATGGCGTGGGTGGAGTTGGTATTTCATTGGCTACTTAAATTATGTTAAAACCAATGAATACTAGAAAGATGGCCAAGAAGAGGGGACAGCAGAAATCTGGGAATTCTCAGATTTCCATTGTCCTTAGCGTAGCTGTCGCTGGCCGTACCCCTGCTCATGGCCACATCTGGTATCGGTTGTCGAAGGCCCGAAAGCTTTGACGCGGTATTATAAAGAATCTACCTGGGGGTCGTCATAACTTAATTACATGGGTCGCTCGCGACGCAACACAGATTATAAATGGTAGATATAGTAATTGTAGGAATGAGTAAAGGTAGAGTAAATTCTCTCCAATTGTCCCCGAGCTTATAAACAAATATGAAATCGGTAACACTGCACAAATTTTGATGATATTACAAAAACTGCATCATCGACGTTCTTTTTTAACAATTTGTTTCACAGTTTTCCTAACTTCGGCCATCATGTGCACTGTCACAATATCTCACGATTTACGCATCGGAAATTCTAACGTTTCACATTACGAATTGAAGACCATTTACGTCCACTGTGTGTTGCTAATAAATGAGAAACCTCTACCGAACAAGCCTAACTACACCATCGTTTGTCCATATTGTCGGTTCAATCAGGGCACGGGTCCGCAAAACATTTTGCGATGTGATTGCGCACACTCTCGCGAGTACAGTATGTGTTGAGTGTCGCCTCTAGTGTATGCATTCTCTTTTAAATCGGCATAATCATTTGTGTCTTTTAACCTGAGTGTTACGTCGGTGCAGGACGAGTATACCTATAACACAAATAAAATTTTAGCCGTCGACTCAGAAATAATCGGAGGTGACGCGAATATAGTTCGATCTGCTGTGGTTTTGAATTAACATGGTCTTGCAGCATGCTTATTTTCACTTTAAAGTGATTAATCTCCCTTCATCGATGAAGGAAACTATTCTCCAATTTTCATTTTTGTAAAATGTATAAAAATTCGCAGTATACTTATGACAACTTATTTTTCTGCATTATCTACAAAGGTGACTCACTGAAGCTGTTTCAAAACAATATCTCTGTTATCATTAACGATACTAAAAATGCTACAGGGGCAGGTCTTGAAGGTCATATTTCTCGAGATTCTAAGGTCATAGATGGTTTTTAAATAAGATTATATATTTCTATTATTATATCATTACATATGTTTTCACTTTCGTGACTTTGGTGCTTCAAGCTCTGGTCACTAATATGTACTTGATGTCATTACTATTTTAAGCTGCATTACTTTCTTCTTGGACTCACCGAATGTATTTTCATGATTGTTTTCTCGATAAATGCATAACATCCACTTTGTTTAACTCGATGAACATATAAATCTAAATTTTTTGAAGTTATGACGTATGACATTTTCCTTTATTGTTACACAAATATACTTAACCCCCAAAAATAAGAAACTTTATGTATCATTAAAATTTTAATAAAATTCGATAATTTAACAAATATATGTCTCATTAAATTAAAAAGTACGTATTATACTGAAGCATATAATACATTGTTTATATTGCAATATTACCTTGATTTATTTCCAATAAATGTTCCCCCGGACTTACAGGGAATATCCGGGGGTAGTTACCTTATTTGCTGCACACAACAAATGAAAAGATAGAATAAAAACTAAAAAAAAATATTTTTTTAGACTTCAAAATAAAAAAATCAAATCAAAAGATTATAAAAAATAGAATTAATGTTTTTATAGACACCGTACAAATTTGTATCCTATGTTAAGAAGGTTTACTACGTCAACAGATACATCTGTATAACATGTTTCGTAACTTTTAGCGGTAAGTGCATGTGTACCAAATATATTTGTTTTGCTCCTATGCAGTGATAATACCGGCGGCGTGCTTGGTTGATATTTATCATAACCCACAGAACAAAAGCATTACATACGATATATAAAAAGTGCATAAAGAAGTGAAAGTGTGACCTCTTTCAGTGTCGTGGACATCGCAGTGGAGAATACACTCGTATTATTTTACACATTACATGTACGTAACTACCAAATACTGCATATAGAATGTCTGTCCAATAATTATGCACTTTCATTGTTTGAAAACGTACGGCAATCTTATATCAGTCTCGTCTCTGTTTTAAATGGCAAGGGTTAAACGGCACACGCAAGAAGAAAATACTGTACTCTTTCTTGCAATTAACCCGGCGTCGTTGTAAAGAGGCATGACTTTTGACACCTGTATAAAATATAGAAAAGCACGTAACATATCAATTTCACTTGCACAAACCGCTTTAAACAAAAATTACAATAATAATAATGGATTTTGTAAATGTGAATGGTCTATTTCCAGATATCAAGACGAATTTGTCTATGTGCTATAGGTACAATGATCATCAGGATACTAGATCATGAGAAATATAGATTTTGTACTACAAATTCATTCTTTCATAGATCATATTCACCTGTTTGAAATCAAACTGTACCTTTTGCAGATCATACTCATCTGTTTTGAAATCCAGTTTTTTTTACTGTCTTATAGTCAAAGTGGTGGCTTTACAAAGTATACTTCATATCAACCCAAATTTGTATACAAATAATGACACGACATAAAATAGAAGTAGTATTTTTAAAGACGCTAATTACATTGTTAAAATTACAAGATATTGATAGTATATTTACTTATGCCCTGCATGTGGCAGTTTCGAAATATGCACGATGCACCGGAGGTATTGCTTGATGTTTTATATTTTTCATATGTAGTAGGCCTGGTATCTTGGTAAAAAGGCGCCAGGGCGATTTTTTCAAATTTTAGTAGGTAATAAATTTATAGTTTTAAATTCTTTGTCCTTCATTAATGTTTTATATAAAATAGTGTATGGTGCACTTTTGAGAAACCTCATCCAACATATTTACAACCAATTTACCTGTACTCCATTAGTGTATTTTCTTATCTGTTTTTTAATCGCATTTTGAAAATTTTGTATAGAAACGAAATTCTCTCGTTTCATTTCATGTAAAATGAATTTATCATGTTGACACGTAATGTTCCGTCCTACAACGGAATTATGCCTTTATAGCCCTTCTTCAAATTTCGTATTTTTCGATTTAGAAGGCTATTACTTTAGTGCCCTTTTTATATCGCGAAGTATATTAAGAAAACGCATTTCAACTAAATCGGTTTATTAATACAGCCGATAGTAAAGTAATTTCGTCGAAATTAGTTTTCCCGGTTTATGGTAGGGTCGCCAGATGGGCCGCGCAGGCCGCTCCGCTTGGGTTTCGGGGTCCTACGTCACTAGCTTGGGTTTTCCCGTCCTACGTCACAGCGAGGCCCGGGCCCTCTGACTTCCCTCTCCACCTCACCGGTAGCCAATCCGCGTTCGAGCGTTCTTTTCGGGAAAATTATAAAAAGGGCACAAAACTCGCAATTTCTAGTATTCTATAATCCGGAGTATTCTAGGCTATGCGCCGGATTATTCGTAACAAGTATTCTATCTTCCGCAAGTATTCTATCCGCAAGTATTCTTGGCTATGCGCCGTATTATTCGTAACAAGT
>NC_135779.1:13647619-13689255 GCF_028453695.1 Augochlora pura
GTTGATTTGTTGGAGACCCTGGCTGGATGGTCGAATTGATTTAATTTAAGCTAATCGCTTAAAAACCATGTGTAACTTTTGTAGCCTATCCGGATAACGAGCTGCGTACACAAATCTTGTATGTTTCTGTAGTGTTTACGACACTCCCCCAGCACCATGAACATATCAAAAGCTTCTTGAAAATCGTTCATTTTCGCAATCCGACGTATTCACATCAGGAGGTAATGCGTCAGTAAGTAATATGTTTATGTCGTTGCGTGAGGTGAACGACTCAACAAAACACGAACGAACATCATTTCGAGTATGTTCTGTAGGTAGAACCAAACCAAGGTTAGTGGATCCTGTGAAAGTGATTATTGCGCTACTTTTCGGTTTTTCAACTATTTTCATACTTTGCGCTACTAGAATGACCTTAAGTTATAGGTCGCTGGATTCGTCTTAAAATATGTAATATTGTCATCGAAAAACAAATACATAGTTCCATTTGAAAAAACATCGATGACCTTGAAATCTCAAAAAATATAACCTTTAAAAAAAACCATTTCCACGACAACATGTGCCCCTTCGAACCAAACAATTTGTTCCTCAAGCAATTTTGCGTATCAGTATAATTATAATAAATTTTTAAATAAAAAGTGGGAGAAATTGTTTGACGTATAAAAGGTGACACGTTGATCTTAGTCGATTTCTATCAGTTGATTCTTTGGGTAATCTTCGTATTAATTATTTGTTTCAAGTAATTTTTTGGATTAACCAGTGATCCAATCATGTTATTTTAGGGCAGAATTAGAGAATGGAGTAAAAACGCTTGACACGCCTCTGTGGCGCTCGATGTAAACAAAAAGACACAGGAAACTCGCTCGGCAACCCCATTTTAACCCTTACCTGTATCTATGTGCGATTCTAACTACGCGACGCAGTCAGCAATCCCTGTGAAGCCAACCTAAAGCCTACGCATTTTTCGTGTACGCTCCCTGACAATACCATGAAACGCTAACAGAATCATAACAATTTGTATTATGGAAAACAATGTGTTTCCAGTGTACAGTGTTAGTTGCGTAACTGGTACATCCCAAATAGCATGCGCATTTCCGATATTATATAAATTACGCGGAAAATTATTATCATCTTCTTGAACATAATTTCATTTTTAGCTACAATATTCACGAGTATTTTGATTTCTAATTTTTCAACTTCTTGTAATTGAATGATAAATTAAATTTTTACAGAATTGTAAATTTGTCATTGAATTTCTATCTATATACAAATTGATAGTTGTTAGTTTCAAGTTGCATATATTTTTATTTAACTCTATAAAGATTTCGATCAGAAAAGTCTAAATAAAATAGTTTCTTGATTTGAAAGGAACGCGACGGCGTATTAATTTCTGTATTTAACAATTTTTCATGAAATGCATGAAGTCACGAAACAACTATAAGAGGGGTCCGTAATGTAATGAAGGGTCTCATTTAATGTCAATAAAGAACACAGTAAATAACAAAATCAAATTTTTAATTACTTTACATTAAAACTTCTTTCCTTTAGAGTATACTCTGCTACCCAACATCATCAACAATTTTCCATAATATTTCCATAAACGGACCTCACGAGTCACGATAAAATATCTACTTTTGTTGCTTTTGAAATTAGGTTTAATAATTTTGTTTTATAAAAAGCGATTCTACCAAGTTGTAATGTAAATTTTAGTTTGGCTATATCATGTGCATATTTTCATAGTTCTTTGTTGACGATGGCTGTGTCTATTATATTATTCACTTTTATATATATAAACTTTGTAATTGTTTTCATATACCTTCCTACATAATAATACCATAACTAATCATATATGCCATTTAAACTGTGACTTTCTCCTTCTTTAAACCACGAAAGTAATAATTTAAATCACGAAAGTAATAATTTAAATCACTAAAAGCATTTAAATTAGAACGTTCTCCGTCCGAAAAGGTTACAATTTTGTGGTCTTCATGGAGGTCGTTAATCTCCAAAACCTAATTGTACTTATTTGTGGCATTTGATTATGTTTTTTTTTAAACAATTTGCAGCGTTTCAAGTGGTTTAAACTCTGTATTATTCCTTAAATTGTTGAACATAGAATGAGATCCTTTTCTCCACAACATTGTCGTTTTTCAACGACGCATCGCATTTTTCAAATGAAATTTATGCTACGCTTTAAATAATTAACTACAACGCAAAGATTTCTTCTTAATATATTGGAAATTATTATCAGTGTATATGTATTTTTCTTTAACATTTATTGACCGGTTCCATTTCACTTAAACTGAATTTTCTTGCTTGCAATATTTCGTACAAATGAACAAGAAGAATTATCTAATATTATTCATATTTTGCGTTCGATATTGAAGAATTTCAATCGAAATCCTCTTTCCATATTCTTTGCTTTTACTATTTAAATATAATTTTTGCCACAGCTACGTTGGTTAACCCTCCTCTGTCGCTAATGAATTCTTATACGAAAACAACAATTTATTTTTATTTTCAATCGCAATGACTATCTTCCAAAAACTTGTAACGATTAAAATGCAGATTTTTAAGCAAAATAAAACTTGTCTGCATAAATACCAAATAATTTCCAAATTTTATATTTAACGTATTCATTTTTTTCATAAATGCATAAAATTCGCAGTCTAGTAGTGATACACGCTAAACACTTATGGTGCTCGCTGTTCTGTTTCTGCAAATCTGCGCTTTGCACAATATTTAGAATTCCCGCTGTATGTTCAAGGAAAACATGGCGGATCTAATTAGGAATTAAGCACTTCTCGCACGCATGATATTTGTCATCCTTGCGCAACTTAGAGCGTTTGTACAGTTAAATAATAATTTGCATATCAAAATGAAGAGCAGATTGAAAGGTTTCTACTTTCGCGAAATCGAAGGAAATAAATTGAAGATCTCGAATTTAAGGATCTCGAAACGTTGCATTGAGAATTCAAAGATATTTAAACCTTTTTCACTCAAACAGCGACTACTAATAATTAGTATATTATTTTTCAAAATAATTGTCACCTCATAGGATTTTTTAATATTTAACTCTCCGCATTTGAAGCTATTGAAACTCTAAATTCGATGCATTCTGTCCGACCTGCAATATTTTCAGTTGATATGATTTAATGGGTTTTGTGTACATGATATTAAGGCTGTTAGCCCATAGTTGGCATTAGTGTCTAAAGAGTTGACACTAGAACTGTCTAATTAAAATGGATGATTCTGATGTTATAAAAATATTGTTATGTAAATTTTTTAGCTTCTATAATTGACAGTACAATGCTGTCAATTGTGCAGCCAAATAAAGCTGTACAATGAATACTTTTATAATTCACATTTTTGCACTTTAAACTAACCCTTTTTCGAATCAAATTCACGTTAATACTTGTTGATAAAATTTAATTAAACATTATCGGTTCTTTACAATGTGATATGGCCAATGGCTAAAGATCTAAAACAAAATTAATAAAGAACAATATATAAATCTTAAATTTTATTTTAAATATACAGAGTGTTTCAGATAAAAGATTATTTGTAATATAGGAACATACATATATGTTGTTTTGTTAAGTTATTGTTTAATCATCAGTAAAAATGAATACTGATCCTTCAATCACTAAATTTGACGTGAATTTTATTTACACAAAGATGATCGAGAAACAAATAGGAGAATATTATCGAAGAAAAGGATTAATTTAAAACGAACCTGTATATTATAGTAGAACTTGTGGGAAGTTTAAATAACTCTGTATTAATAAATTGTTAAAAGTGTGTGTGTTGCACGAACCAACTGTCTCGATTCCACATACAGAAAATCAAAGGTCGTTCGAAAGAAATGTTTTAGTACGAACGTTAATAAAAGGAGCATCGAAACCCCGTTCATGAGTCAGTACAAACAAACTTTCGAATTATTTCTGTTACCTTAAGCAATCATTGATAAAAGAGATCCTACATGAATACAATTTTAATGGGACGTTACAAAACGGAAATATGCGAGCGTACAATTAACTTTACGTAACATGTATGCCCAGAAATGTTCGTATTCTGTAGCAAAGCTTTTGTCTATCGGTCGAACCGATATCGAATCATTATGTCGATCCTTATCGTCGTTAAAATTGCAATACAACTGTATAACCTAATGTTGAGCCAAACATTTCGCACTACGTAATTAAAAGTAATCAACAGTTCTTATCGACCAGAACTTCCGTCAAATGATAAACATTACACGCAATATTTTAAAATGTAAAATAAGGGTTTAATTCCAAGGATTATAACTGTTACATATATTCAATATAAAAAAATCGTCGTAAAATATGTTTACTTGTAAGTAACAATTAGACTGAGGATTTTATGCATTTATAGCAATATTGGCTGCTTTCAATTTAAAATAGTTAAAGGACAGTTAAAGGAATTGACAAATGTCAATGTATTATTTTGGGTCTATTAAAATTATTAAGGAAGGAAGACACCTGTTATTTAGTTTCTGTTTCATGTAATTGATACGAGCGATTTTTATTTTGCATTAAGATTCGCAGTTTCAAAAGAGTCGACAAATTAAAATAAGTAAGGAGTATGTATCGATGTGCTATTTTCAATTTGTTGAAAGTATTAACAACTGAAGCAGAAAATCGCATACGTGGTCTACTTTCAACATTTATCGGAGAAGAAAATTCTATTTCAATCGTTCATAATAATTACAGATGCGATAAATTTTATTTCGATCACCTGTTATACAGGTGATAGAATATAAATTTATTAAATTCAGTTAATTCAATTTACGCGTTATTTTACTTCGCGTTAATACAGTTCAGTATCATAGAAAAAAGAGCATATTAATTGTAAATTGTTTCAATCCCACATATTAACCAAATCATTACGCAGAAGCAAACATATGTTAACACAATACTGTTGTGTTTCTTTTTGTAGTCTCGTTTCTTACAGTAACAGAAATACTGCTTTGGTCAAATACGAAATAATTTTCGTATTTTTTTTTTTTCGTAACTTGTCAATAATTGTCATCAGTGATTGATATAAAAAATGTCTCCAATAATAGCTACATGAATAATCAAAACAGAATTTTCTTGGTCGATAACTATTAGGAATATGCTGCGAATTTCTATGCGAAATAAAAATGATTTGTATTTGGTATGCATTCAATTTTGTCATAAATGCATAAAATTGGCAGTCTAGTTTCGAATAACTACAATAAATTACCTGCATCAAAAATAATTATAAATGACCAAAATATAATTTTCATAATCTATAATTATTACTAGCAGCGCAACAAGTTTTTGGCTAATTGTAATTATTATCTGCAATCAAAAATTAAAATCGCGAGTAAATACTGATATTTTTCTTACTAATATTTTTCCGATATTACTATATATACGATATGTTACTGATATTTTTCATAAAAATGTTTCAAATAACTGTCTCTTTGTGTTCCCGTTTTATTCATTGAGAATCTTTCTGGCCATGGTAAATATTTTACTAAATGTTTAGATTCTGCAAAGTTTGTAATGATTTTTTGAAAGAAATGTTTCTATGCGCAACACGTTCAATTTATGTTTGGCGCTCTTCGTTCCGCGAAAACATGGAGCAACCAATCAGAAGAAAGGACGAAAGGGGGAGGTAGGCAAAGGAAGGAAGGAAGGAAGGAGGGAAAGTACATGTTTTGCCAGAAGCCTTCATTCAGGATATCACCAATATGATGTGAAATGATCTGTTTGAGAGTATTAAAACACGTAAGAACAAACCTACAAGTCTATAAATACAAATCTACAAACAACGAGAACAAATACGAGACTTTGCTGAAATACTATCAGAAACTACATATGTTGAGTAGAGAAAATTTGAAGAATCCACCAACAAAGATAAACAAACGTAGAGCCATATTTCTTGATCACGAGATGCACTTGTACACACCTTGTACATATAGTATCTAGAGTTGGTAGTTGAAATTTAACCATTATCAGACAATAATAATAATCTAAGTTGCAATTATATAACAATATAATTTTGCACAGATCTAAAAACATTTGAAATGACATTATTTTAAGTATCATTTAAAAATATTTCACAGTTATTTTCATGCTCGCGTTCCCTTCAAAAATAATATTATTTGAAATAATTATGAAGTTAAATTTAATGCTTTGGGTTAACTTTCATCTTTTAACTTTACACAAATAAAATAAATTCCTTATTATTTTCAGTATTATTTCTTTTAACCGATTTGAAAAAAAAGAAATAAAATAATTTGTTATTAGAAATCGTTTTATCTCAAATGAATCAATATTATTTTTTATTTTCAAATAGTACTACTGAAAATGATGGTCTCAAAAGAATTATTTCAAACAGTTATTCTATATTTTTATTTGAAATAAAATTTGCCTAGACCTGACTCTATGAACGAAATTGTGACTACTTAATGCATTAACAAAATGCATTATTCAACAATATTCTCAAAAACTTGATGGTCAAATAACGGTATTTATACTTTGTAGCAAAATGTACTTCGCTGTCCTAATGTTACAACATTCATTCCCCAATGCGTGGAGATATAAATTTAACAAGGGTCAGAAACGACCCGGCTTTATTTTTCGTCCTTTAAAATAATTATTAATTGTTTCATCCTACTAATTAATACCAAAGCAAATTTACGATTGTAACATCGAATTGTTGTTTACCGAATTAGTCGCTAAAAAATTGACCAATCACAATTATTTGGTAAGTTCGGTCTATTTACCGGCGTTAGCAATACTCCAACGATTTTGTCGATCGGTTGCAAGCTAGTTTCATTGGTAAGGCTTACCAATAAAAGTTATTCACTTGATTAAACCTTACGTGGGTAATCCAATTGGTGGTGCAGTGATGTGACACTCTTTAAACTATAATTTATTAAGCATCGTCGATCAGGAAGCGCATACAGTCGTTCGATCAATTCAGTAACGTAAAGAACGCAGATTTCATTGCGATGGACTAAATAGAATGATTACAACTAGATGTAATGAATATAGAATATTATTACTTTGCAGAAAACATAATAATGATTTTTTCCGCATTGATAAATTCGATATTTGTGAACCTATAGTGAGATTTTATAAATCGATTATTTTATGTTAATTCTTAGTTCCTAATGATGTCCTTCATTTTTAAATATTTTCTTCCTAAAAGCTTTTATAAATTTTGACTGAGACCTTTAATGTTATATCTCAGTGAACAATGGATGAAAAGCAACTTCTATAGAAGCATACAAGAAATTAAGTGTATACATAGTGAAATTATATTTTTTCATATAAATTTTAAATGAACATGCCAGAAAGTAATTGTGAAAGAAAAAATGGAAATGGATGCTTTTGTACCTACTATCATGGTAACTAAGGACTAGATGTCTATGAAGACTAGTACAATTATGTGCATGCTTTAGTAGTTTTATACACGTATCTTACGAAAACAAATCTTTTGCCAATTCTAATTCTTAGTACTTTGATGTTAGTTTATTATAATAAGTTAAAAAAAGCACATATGAGCATTCTACTGCTACACATTATAATAAATTGGTTCTTCAAATCTACAGTACCAAACAATAATATTCATTGTGACTTGTAATAATTGAGATAAATATACAAATATACCTATCCTTCTACTCTAATGTGGACATATGGAAATATTAAATAAACCGCATAGCAAATTATAATCCAGAAATTATTAGAATTAATTTGTACTTGGTTGTACCATTAACAATATGATTATGTGCTGTTAACTAGCTATTTTTATGTATCATTACAAATTTTATAACACTTGATGTTTTAAGTCACTTCAAATAATACTCAATTTGAATATCCTTGTGAGATGTAACCATATTAATTGTACCCAAATCTAAAGACAAAAAATTTGTTCATGCAGGAAAAAGACTTGAAAACTTACCACCACCAGATTTCCAACAATTATCAGTCATCCCTGTTTATCCATCTGCAAAGTTGGCACTACATTATTACACTGATATCCAACTTGTTCAATTATGTCACATCACAGATGTCTTTGGCAGGAATATACACCCTCAACGCACTTTTCTTGAACTCTTCGTATCCGATAAGTAAACTTTTATTTTCGTTAAGACGTACTGCACCAATGAGAAGACACCTGTTTTATTATAGCTCTCACAACACTGTCTTGATCATAGAGTTTCAAATATGTATGGGCAATAGTGCGATTACATACTTGCAATTATATTTAAATAGTTTCTTTATAAATGGAAGATATTTACATAGAACTAGCGGATGATATAACACTTCATTAAACACATCTATAAAGATATATTAGTTGTTATTTTAAATTCTATATTTACACAAGTAAATTTTCTCAATTTATTCCTTAGTTTGAGAAAATCAACGAAATAGTACTTGTTTCGTGCCAGTGACATTTCGTGTTGCATGTGTCCTCCTTGTATTTAAATTGAACATTAATTTATTTATTACATAATTGAAATTTATTTTACTTTATAATTGATTACAAAGGTACCTTTAAATAAATTCTGTATTTTCTATTTTTTACATAAATTATGTCATGAATTAAAAATGCTAATTTAATCATACAACACTTAAAAAAATTGTAGATATCATGAGTAGAACATACATGCATATGTATATATCAAAAATTTGAAATAAAATGTGTACCTGTATAAAACAACACTTGAATTTTCTTTACTTTTAGACTTGCAGAATGAATATTAAAATCTATTTTATATTCTTATTCTCTCCTCAGTTTTAAAATATTTCAACTTATAGTCTCAGATGTTCAACAAGAGTATTTAAAAAAGCGACTGTCACATTAACCCCAAGGATACAGGGAACAAACAAGAACACATCTAAATAAGGAATGATTGGTTGGAAGGTGTCATGGAATAAAAATTAATCACTCGTAACTTGATTCGAAACGAATTTCGTAATAGCAACAATTTGCATGAACGGAAACAGTCCCATGACTATCGAGGCGAGGTTATGAACGGTGTAAATAAATAAAATTGTACACCAAAAGGAGAATACTGTCTATCGAACTGCTGAGTGAGGTTATTTATGAGAATCAAAAAAGATTTAAGACACTTGAAACACGATCATGTACCTGTTGTGCGGTGATATGTCGTAATACAAGCACAACAATCAACTTTAAATTGAAAACGGGATACAAGCGTATTCCCGTCGCACGACCAGGTCGACAAGTTTCACCTGAAGTTTTCTCAATGGTGCCTATATAGGAAACGTCGAATTAGTTTGACGCCTTTAAGGTTACGACGTCAATTCAACAAGAATCTGGTATTCTGGAAAAATCGCGAGGCACTGTTTTGCGAGCGCAGAAATCAAAGACCAGGCCTCTCATAAACTAGGCCTGACATCATGACAAAGACAGAAACGAACGTGAAACGTGATGACGAACGGACGACTAAACGCACGGCAATAGGGGGTCTCTGTATTATCTGTGTCTCTGTCCGCCCGTCTGTCTGTCTTTTTCCGTCTGTCCTCTCTTACATGTGCATGCACGCATACATTCTCCTCCTCCCTCTCTCTAGGTTGAACATTCGTTAGCTCGGTTGCTCGCACTGCTCTTCGTTACTTCCCTAGATAATTCTATCTTCTTCGCACCGGCCAATACAAGGTTAACCGTTCATCAACACGAAACGGCACAAGCTACCACGTTTGTGAATTTTTGTGGGCAATCACCAAGTGCCCTAATTATTCAACGTACCTCGCAACGCATAATAGAACACGGTCTTTCCTCTTATTCCTCTGTCTTTCTTTTCCCCTATCTAGCTACCTTTCTCTTTCTTTCTCTTTCATGACATAGCGCACTTTGCTTATTGAAAGAAAGGGGAAAAACTCATGGAAAATGGCCGCCGCCCGCTTGTTACCGATTTATCCCCTTCTTGCATGGCTACTCTCAATGTACACGGTAACGAGCGTGAAAACACAAACAATGCTAATGCTTCCTGTATTCGAGCCAATAGGTCGTGATTATGATGAGAACACAGATTACGCGATGTCGAAAACGTATATTCTAGACGCCGGCACACATATGTAATAATTGCACTACTTGCTACTACGAAAGAGTATACGTATTAGTTTTTTAATTTGCGAAGTATATGACACCTCTTCCATTTGTCGCGCGTTTACGTGTGAAACTATGGAACATAACACTTGTTTAACACCACGATTTATTAAGCAAACAATCACTGCAACGGGAATGGACCGTCAGCGTCTTAAAAGTCATACGATTTTCTTTCGCACGTACTCTCGACGACAATGACGTCGCTTCACCATAGCACACGCTCGAGTTTCTGTCTCACTCACGTCAATAGTTTCGTTCGCCACCTTACGACTTCGGCTATTATCGGTGAACTACGATGTTTATTCGGTACATCAACTGACCAGTCATGGTTCACACTGAGATCGTTGCTGCTGCTCCTCTTCGTTTACATACTGCATTGCTACTTCTAGACGGTAGATGCGGTTATCGGTGGTTATGTATTACCTTAATCGTTAAACTACGAATTCTTTATATTTATAATAGATACAATCGTCTAGTGCATAAAAAAGAAACAAATTTCAACGAATTCCGATGTAAACATCGTTTTTCCCTTATTCGGTACAGTTTACAAACATATGTACGCGTGTTTCTTAATTTCTATTAACAGAAATTCCTTTACAAAAATTTTCGTTTGAATAAATCTGTAATTTGTTAGTTATTTGTAAGGTAATAGTTAATGTCTAGAAGATTGTGCGTAGGGTATAATTCTTGGTATCTTCCAAATTCATTTTTGCCTACGTCTTCATTGATTTTCTTTGGTTATCTGTCAACAGAGTTTTGTTAAACTCCTGTATACATTTATGTATGTATATACGTAGTATAGGTCAAATATGTAATAAGTATTGTAATAGGTAACACTAATTTTATGTATTAGATTATACAAAATTTATCGACGAAATAAATTTTATAATTAATTGTTACACGATAGAACGGATATGTATGTATTTACAAAGATGACTCTACACATCAAAACATTTTATTGTGGTCATTTTTATCATATACATTTAATTTAAATAAAAAGGTCTCAAAATGTTTTTATCTTATACAAAATTTAATATATACAAATATATTTGCTAGTCCATATTTAAAATATAATAAATATTAAATAATGCAAAGTGGAAGAATGATATTATTTTTCATTTATAATTATATTATTTTATTATTATATAATAAAATTATTAATTATTATTTTATTATTTATAATTGAAAATTTTGTAAATTTTCTACTGCCTTGTAAAATTTATATGACTTTTTAAAATTATATAGTTATATTTTTTATGCATGTATAGATTCTTATTAAATGAAAGAATAGAACTGATTATATTAATATATAGGCTGTTAGTCAACTTATACAATGTTCTGAAACATTTTTATAATAATAACGTACATCTATACTAATAATTATTTTCATCAAACAATTATAAGATATTATAATATTGATAACACAATAATTATAACATTATTTATTATCGTATACACTTTGTTTGTATACTAAGCTTAGTAAAAACATCAGATTGGGAAGTAAAAGAGTAACATTTTTATATGTGTATTTGATTGTATAGTGTATTGAATTACTTACTATTCAGAGGTGGCCTTGATTGCATATGTTGAATAATATTCATAGTGTATAATAAACACAAAATCTATCAATGTCAATATAATGTATGGTCCAGCATAATTCATGTCTTACAATTCATCCATGTATAGCACTGTATATTAGTTTGTTTTAAACTACAAATAAATTTTTTCCAATATAAATTTAGAATATCAATTAGAATTGTAAAATTATAAATGTTACATTTTAAAGTATAAGCAAAATACTAGAATAAGACAACAAAAACCATATATAACATTTTTTTTATTAATATAACTTATAATCAATATTAAGTTTTTACATTATTCTATTGTACTCTTTTTCTTAATATATTAGCTTAAAGTATAAATATTTTTTCTTATGATAATTACATATGAACGTTATACAATGATTGAAATAATTCCAACAGTTAATCAGAGAAATGTCATGGTACAAGCAGTCCGTTTACTGTTACAAAATTTGTTTAATAAATAATTAAATATATCCAATAATTTATTAAAAAGTTTTATTAATATTCCGGAAAGGAAATATTATCTCGAAATTGTATAAAACCAAATATTGTTTTTATTTGGAACAATTGTAATTAAATATCTTATAATGTGTAATAAATTGGGCATAAAGAGAATAATTTAATTAGGCAACTACTAATATTACACATTTATATAATCACATTTGAAAACTTATAAAATAAAGCTAATAAGTTTATATATATAATTTCTCGTAAATTTCTGAAAATACGAAAGAATATGATCATGTGTGTATGCATTCAATACTATCAAAGAATTTGAAATAACAACAGTTTTCTGATATAAAAATACTACTTTCGTTGTTACCAACAAGATTAATAAATAACAGAGGAATTATCAGGAAGAATAATATAAGAAAATAACAAATATAATATAAAATTAACATTTGTAATCAATCAAAAGTAAATAAAAATAGAATTTATCTGAAATAATAGTATGTCAACACATGTATAGAACCCTGTTTTATACCTAGATTATACGTAATGAGAATTAATTTTTATTCTTCACATTATTAATACTCTTACAAAGGGTGGTATATTTTATTACTTTACTTATGAAGAAAATTTGGATCGATATATCAAAGTATATAGTAAATATTTGTGACTAGTACATCGTAATTATACTATAAAATCTTAAAATGTATAAAAAATTAAATATTTCTGCAAGAATGGAACTTGCATAAATTTAGTTTCAGTACTATTGTGAAACGAAAGATTTATATAAATTAATTTGGTGTACATAAAGAAATAAAAACATTTATAATGTTAATGATTATTAAATTACAAATGTTTACGAATTTGTGTTATATAAAAATATATAACAAAAATAAAATTGAGTATAAAGATGAAATTTCATAATTTTCACATTCCAGTGAATTTAAAAGATACTATAAGCTTAATAAATTTCTGTTGCATATTCCATTTCGAAAATTAATTTTCGTGTGATGATATTCTTCATAAACATTCGCAATCTAATGGTTATACATAAAATATCACAATTCTTAATTCATTTATACTTTTAACTAAATGAATATCTTCACTACACGTTATTCTTACTACTTGAATAATTTTCATGATTATGTAAAATCATAAATTTTTATTAATAAGTAAAATCTATTAGTAGGTAATGCATTTTGGTTGCATTATAAAAACTATATCACATCAATGACAGTCCATGTTTGTAAATTTAAGGTATAAACTTGTTGTAAGAAAATTATTAATTTAGTATTTCAACAGCCCAAGAAAAAGAAATGTGTTTAAAAATGCATTTCCTACTTCTGTTAAATACACATTTTATACTATATTAACATTTACTATCCTAGAATATTATGAATATCAGTATAATACTTGAATCTAGGTTTATAGTAAATTGCAAATAATACATTACAATCGTCTCTTTTTAAAGTTATAAAATTTCCTTGTATTAAATATTTCCTAAGAATAAACCATTGTGATAATATATTTGTAATACGTTCTGATTTCTGTGATATGGTAACATAATTAATGTATCTGTAACAACAATTTGAATTTTATTCATATTTATCGTATTAAAAAATCCTATTATTATTTTACTAACAATTATATATTTTAGAAGTCGTTGTAATATGTAAAATCAGTGTCTCAATGAACACTCTCATAGTAAAGTAATACATTGAAATAAAAATAATAATACATTAAAAAGTATTAGCAAATGATCAGAAAGATGATAATTAGTTGTAGTTTTTGTTCAATATAAAGAAGATCTCTACAATTGTTATTATAAGTATGGAATTATTGACAAACGCTAACAAATTAACGTCTGGAGTTTGTAGCCTATAACGCTAATATTTTTGTAAATTGCTTGTAATCCCGATCAAACAAAAGAGTTCAATTTCCTTAAATGCCTTCCTCAATGTCACTTATGCAATTTTGGCCGTAATGAATAAATATTTTGTGAAGAAGATTAAGTTAGGCCTTCAAGATGTTCAATAAAGACATTTATCTTCTTTGGTAGAGCACATTAGATAAAAAAAGAATTGTGAAACTGACATTGAAACGAAAACTACTTAAAGACTGATTAATTGTAGAAGTAAGTGTACATTAAGAAGGAAACTATGAGTAGAGACAGTAATAAAAATAGAAATTTTTAAGATCTTGTTTGATGATAGCATAATATAATCAGTATGTGTATTGTACATCACTATTAAAAATCAGAAACAGAGTGGATTTCCTAATTCTGGGAAACAATCACGTGCTTATGTATTATTGTTTGACCATTCATAACCAAAGTGATGCATAGCCATAGACAATGGAAAGTTTGTATGATAAAGATATAATCTTGGCATGATACGTACATTGACCCTATAGCATTGTGTGCTATGAGTGCTAAGAAAGCTTGGAAGATCATGATGTAGCAAGTGCAATACTTGCGATTATTTTGCCTGCATGCCACATCTACCAACATTTTCGGAGTTGGGTCACAGATCTTATAGTATATTACCTTATGTCTACTGGGGTATGTGTCGATCAAAGTTATATGGCAAGTATTACTCTAACAGTAATAGAAAATACTAATTTAGACCAAATCCTAGCGTTCTATGCGTACAGCGAACATGCACAACTTGCAAGCCTATATGTCGATGTAGTATCTTAAAAAATGTATGTCAACTTAAGCAACATTGATGCACATCACATTGATTTAGCAAAGTTCAACTTCCAATTGCAGGATGGTTTCCTTGCATGATGGACTGTTCATAGATTTTCCAAACTAAATAAACTGTACAAGCTGCAGTTGCTTAGGCAGTTTTTGTATCCTTGGAGATTCTGACAAAGGATGTTAACATCATTCAAAATTGAGTCACATGACACACATAGTAGTTGAGGAATATTTTAGAAGATCTCAGCATAGATTATATTAACGAGAACACATTCCAGCGTGAACAGCTTTACCACATATTTATAGTGATTCGTGAAGCATTCATGCGACAAAGTTCGATTCAGTTTACTAGTTGTTAATTGATGTGGATAAAAGTAATGGAAGAGAATGTGTACAATGTGAATTTCACATTCAATTTATTTGTACAATCACTATGGTTCTTTGATCAATTCCACTGTGTTGAAAAGATTACAATATATTTGAGTACTACTAACTGTGATAAATCCTTAGAAACTCTCAGAAAAGGAAGGATTTTTTCTTAGAAAAAGACAATTGTTGTTGGTACAGGACAATTCCTAACCGAAAATTGGCAATGCAAGCTTGTTCCTACAAAACAAAAACGAGTAGAAACTTAATCATAACTTAACTAAATGCAAAATGTAAAACAACAGATCCATGAAAAGACGAAGATGTTTTTGATCTGTGTCAAGTCAGTATGTATCCAAGCTAACTTATTATGATATGTTGCTAAAGTCAAGGTTTGCATGAGTGATGTTGTTCAAAGAATTATAATCTATGTTATAGTTTTTAATATACTGAACACGCATTCGATTGTCACTTTTCTCTATTACTCTGAGTAGTTAACGAAATCTATGTTATTTTATGACCATTTATGTACGAAAAATCTATCACGTAATAAACATTTTAATTCAGACTAAGAATTTCAAAAATTAATTGAAAAGTATTGAAGAAAATAAATATAATAACGATGTCTTACACTCCTCAAATATTGTTTATAAATATTTATTTGATTTTATTCAAAAATAATATTTTTCGATAACTGAGGGTGATAAAGAAAAACGACTTTCGGATTCACTTTCATTGCACCAAAATGTATAACAATTAACTTAACTATTTATTTAAGTTTGATTCTTGTAGAAGATATAGCTAGTATATACAAGTACATATGGATACATGTCGAATATACAAATTATATTAAGCACATGACTTGGACATGCTACTGACTTTCAAAACAATTCAAAGAATTATGAATTTGAAATTGCAGGTACTTTCTATGTAAGAATATTTTTTTATATAGACACATACTATACATACATGTGCAATAATAATTATAATTGATTAATAATAACGCGTATAATTCTTTTGCTGTGGTTGTATATAAAATAAACAAAAATCATCCTCACTGCCCTGATAATTAAATATTATAATGTTTGGCATATATTTTGCAAAAAAATTAGTTCAATGCATCTTATCAAATTCTTCTGTTTCAACGCTGTTTTATACATGTATAACATATACATTCTTATTCGCAATTAGTGATTTATTAAAGCATGTATCCATAGCAAATGGGTTAATTAAATAAAATTTCTAATTCGAAAATGAAAGAATCAGAACATATTACATGTAAATTATTAATGGAAAACGTTACTAGAGAGTTTATATCATTTTTTTTATGCTATCACATTAATATATTAATTGTTGAAGCACTAATTTAAGAATACTAATCACTTTGCAATTATTTCTTATTTTCTTACCTGAACTGTTTTTAGATGTATTTAACTTTCCTGTTTTATACATCAACATCTTACATTGCATGAATAAATTATCCTTTCTCTACCAACCAAACCTATTTATTATTGTGGTAGATGTAGTATCACGTTTTTACATATCTTAAAAAATTTCTTCTAATCACTGTAACAAGTGATTAAAACTCTGCTGTCTTCTATATTAATCAATAACAACTTCTAAACTTGTGTCATTAGTAGATACGTTAATTTCTTCGTCTTGTATAGTAGTTTTATGAGTCATATTTGAAAGTGTTTGATGTAGATTTGAAGTTTGATTGTCAGGTTTTCCTTCCTCAACTGGTTGAACAGTAGTTAATGTGCTCCACCAATTGGAAAAAGCACCTTTTGCTTGCGAAAGTGCACCACCTAATTCATGAAAAATATCATCATTAATATATTTCAATGGTGTTTTATTTCTTCACCTCTTCAATAAATAATAATACAACTGACCTACAGCTTTTCCTGTTGTTGCAACAGCTCTACCAGTTGATGCCATTGCTTGGTTCAACTTTCTACCACTTTCTGTATTTTGCATTGTACTGTAATATAGATATTATTTATGCTAACGCATATATCACTTCATTATTTTGATAATTGTTATTACTGTAATAAGTATATCTTAAGATATTACTTACTGTGACAAACGTAATTTCATATCTTGGACTGATAATTGTCCTGCAAATGGGTGACCAGGTTCTATATTATTTATTTCTGGCTTATTAGAATTACCCCACATTTTGTAGTTATTTGTAGTACGCCAAGCAGCAATGAATGCAGAATTATAATGATCAGATTGACGAGTATCTTGTTGCATAGATGTTCGTAACATACTTAATAGGTAGACACGAAATTGAGTTCTGATCCATTCATCTCCACCTTCCCATCCCACACCATCCAAAAAAATATCTTTGCGTGGCTCTGCTACGTGTCGAACTAAATAATCAGCAAATCTAAGATCCTCTGTTGTAAGGTGTAACTGTCTTCTTAATTCAGGATCACTTGTTTCTATCCGTGTATTTTCAACCTATATACATATAATATTAAATAAACACACTGATTGTCTGTATCTCATATATCATTAAAATATCAATATCTTGATATGAATATACCTCTACTAATACATCAATGAGTTGCTTCTTCTGCTTAAATAAAACATTTGTAACTCCAACTATGTATCCTCTTACATTAACATCTGCCAAAAGATCCAGATATGGTAGTGATAAATATGGTAAACATAGATAACCCTTAAAAAAATTCAAATTGTTAAAAAATAGATCACACACATTTCATGTGTCTACTTATAACAATAATATGGCAGTACACCATATTTATATACCTTTGTGAACAGACTCAAAGGTAAACCACAAAGTTCTGGATTTATATGAGCAATTTGAGTGATGTTATTTGTTAAACGAGCATCCGAAAGAGCATCGTTACTTGTGTCACGCGGTAGAGTATTGTCTGTATCTGTTGCACTTAACGTAATTGTATTTACACTTTGTACTCTGTGTACATAATCACTTGGTTTTCCAGAATACATAGTATTATTTTGTTCTGCATATGACTCAGTACATTCGTGTGCAGCTTCAACTTCGATAACTTTCATATTTAAGTTTTCATTTTCATTATTATTTTTTTGTAGGCTCAAGTTATTAAATTCATCCATACATTTACCTTCCATGATTTCAACAGCTTTATTATCATTTATACATACTGAATGTTTATTAGAATTACCATTAACATGTTCTTTTTCTGTGTCCAATATGTTATCTTTCACACAATTTATTGAAGATATATTGTTATCAATACTGTGTACTATTTCTTCTTCCTCGAACGTAGGTATAGGCGACATTGGTCTAGATGGTCTAATACAAACAAAATAAATTCTGTAAGAAGACAGTTAAAGAAGAAATTTAGATGCCATATTTACTTAATAATTAATTACCTAACATAAGCAGCTTGCTGTAAACCATTTTCAATCATACTTGGAAACAGAGAAAGCAGTGTCAATATTGCTGCACATAATGGTTGCACTGGCGACTGGTAAAAGACTATTTTCTTTTCTAATAGAAGTAATTTAAATAATAAAAGAACTTTGTGACGGAATTGTAAAATAAAATCCCTCGCAGACAACCCTACAAATAATATTTGTATAATTGTGGTAACAAATATTTATGTGTATTTTATTTCTTAATCTTTAATATTACCAAACAATATATACATTATTTTTTGTTTATAATTACCGACAAAGACTTGAGGTGGTATTTGACTTTCACTACTCATACAGGAATTGAGGTGATGATAAGTATCTTCTAATAATGATACTTTGCTGAAGTCACCTTCTTCAAAGTAAGCATGTGTTATTAATGCCATTTTAACTTGAATATGGCCATACAGTGGTAATGTACTTAGTACACATACAGATTTCTGAACAGTTCCTCTCGTTATATCAGACGTACGATTTTTTAGTTTCTGAAAATTTATTAATGTTAAAATTTTAAATAATCAACATTTTCCATTTCCTGTTTTTAAAATGCATTTTTTAACTGAAATAAACTGATATATGTAATTATTTAATAATTTTAACAAATCTAATACATACTCGTGAAAAAAATAAGTTCTCATAATATTATTTTATTAAAGTTAGGTCTGTTGAGTATTAGATGTTACTGCTAACCCATAAGTAATTTCAGTTTAAAAGAACATTTTAATTTACAAAGCCAAATGATTAGTTTCAATATTAAACTACAATTTGCTATCACATTGTTTAGTACTAAATACAGTTATAATAGATTGCTTTATAATTGTAGTTATAAATGTATAACTATAGTTTATTAAAGTATAATTGCAGCTATAATTAAATACTACTGACAAAAACAGGATAAAAAATCTAAATTAATCAACACACATTTAGTCATTGTAGTAATGAATTAATGCTAATAAATATTAGTGTCAAATAAATAATGTAAAACGAATATTCTGTTATGACAAAACTTCAGTTCTTATAATTATGTATCTTCTTAGTCTGTCAATAACTATCTTAAATTTTTCACAGCATCAGAGTTTGAAATTTTCAGATTTAGCATATAAAATAAGTGTAATGTAGTTGCTAAAGTGTTTACCTATTAAACCCTCTTTTTTTAAATATTGGTTTCAGCTTATTCAGGGTGGCATTAATTGAAAATATCATAATTTCAGTTTCATGGTTACTGTGTAAATTGCATTAAATCCATAAGTATAATTATTTTGTCATGATAAGAGCTTGTAAACATGTAAATTTTCATGTTTTATAGATTTTCATTCAACATCAATTATGTAACTTACAATATCTGTGTTTTTATCAATCTTTTGGTATTTTATATATTATTATAATAGACATATATAGATATATATTTTCCCAACTTTGCAGTCCGATAATTATTATCAAATTCGTTTTAAATATATACAAAATATTTGTAATAAGATTATTTGTCTTGAATTTTGTGATCAGTTTGTTATAACATTTATCTTTGTAAAAAAATAAAATTTGGAAGAAATTTTAGGTAAGAGATCTTGGAGATATAATATTCTAAGTTCACATATTGTTTATCCACAAATAATAATAAATTTATAAACTACATGTTATGAGTAAAGCTGAATTCAAAAATTATTTTCCAGTACAAATTTGTTTCATTTTTAAACTGTAACATATGTACAATATTTTAATGTTATAGCAATATATTTCTTACGGGTATCTCTATATAAGGTAAAAAATCTTAATGAGTAAAAAATTAAGATTTAAATAATCAGTTGGGGATACAGTTCACTATTTAGCTTATATAAAATTATAATTCATTCTAAGTTTCACTTTTCATATTGACTTATTTTAGAAATTGATGAGAATTATGTAATACGTCCAGGGGTAGCATATTAATAAGTAAAAACAAATCACAATTTTTAATTTAACTTTGTATCAAAATAAAATTAATAATTCAATTTTCCTAAAAACATGCAGATGTTTAGTTGTTTACATTTTTTAAAGCAGTATTAATTGGTGGTTTTATTCTATGCCAACATTAATTTATAAATTTCTATTCCTAAATGTAAAGCACATAATATATTTAAAAAATAAATAAATAAATGTAGTTATATAACTGTTTTAAAGTAGTAATGATTTAGTAGGTAATGGAAAAAATATAGATATTTGTAATAAGTAAATTGATGTGTTTTACTTGAATATTAAATTTCATTTTTGAAAAATATAGTTGTTATTCACAAAATGAATTATATTTTATTCATGAAAATCAATGATAGTTTTTAGATTATATATTTGTAGTGACTAAAATCAAAATTATTTTAAAATTACAAGTTATATCACAATGTTTAATATCGTATAAGAAAATAAATTCAGAAAAAAGGGACTACACTGAAATGTTATTCATTAACAATCTTATTACCTCTACTGGGATTTGTCTAAAGCACGAAATACCATATATTGTACGTTTTGCATCATTTAAGCTAGGTAAATGAAAGTAAACTGTATCTTCATCGTAATTGTGAGATCCATCTGGTAAAGCAAGAGTTGGCAAATATTTCCAACCTAGCGGACATTCATTTGAAGCTCCTGGCACCAAAGGAGGAAATGAATATTCTACCTAATAAAAAATTATAAATATAAGTTTACTATCCACTGTAATAGATTGCATATTTATTGTTCATATATTTATGCTAAATTTCTACTAATCGAGATAATAAATGTTCTCAATTAAAGTTGATATTATTGCATTTTTTATGTGTTCTCATAGTTTAAATATGTTATAGATGATGTTTATATATATTTATCTATTTATCAATTGTAGCCATCAATTATAAGACATAGGCAAGTATATTTCTTAAACATGACGTTTTAAAAAATTGATAATATGAAAATTTGTTGCGAGATTAGACGAAATAATGATAGCGGCTTACTTGACATCCTTTTTTGTGATGAAATCCGACGACAATCACATGAAGTATTGGTCCAACAGATTCTGCCATATTTTAATAATGTCTGTTAGGTAAAATTTACATATGGCGTGTCGTTTAATAATCACATCAATTTAATTCTTTCATTTTAAACCAGTAAAAATATTCCTCTTTACGAGAACTACAACTAACAATAAGCACTTGGTTTGACATGCGCTTAAAATCCACCATGTTAGTTTCATGCTTACCAACTATAGCAGATTGTCATAGAACCTTAAATAGAGAGGATATGAGAATGTCCTCAACATGGTCATAAGGACAGTGCTCAATTTATCCAGTTATGGGTCCTACTCCTGCACAGCATCAGGCCACAGTTTGATCTGTCAGCGAGGGTCTACATAGAAATTTCCTTTGCTCTGATTGGTTGATGATTCACTGTTGAAACAGTTCCACTACAGATTAAGCCTTTGCGCTCAAAACAATTTTAGCTATAAATTTAGAATAACTTCTCTGGCTTATAGTATTTTTATTTTATGCAACAGAGTACACTTTTATGCATATAAAATGTATTCTTGTGATAGTTTCGCTCTTTAACATAGTTTTTAAATATAAACTTTGATGGTAAGGTATGAAAATGATCTCGGAACGTTATGTAACAATTTTAGTGGTGCCTCGGAGTCACCACTCGAGTGCAAAGGGTTAAATATGCAATTGTTGCGTGATCACGCGAACGTCATTATAAATAGCGCATCTAGTTATGCAAATCATAAACTTAATTGATGCTGATAGGAGGGAAGTTCAAATGTAATAATTTAGAATAGGTAAACAGATAGCGAAAAAGAGAATTCCCACGGAATCTTCAATAAGAATTCATTGAGCGAAGCTAATCGAGTAACAGAGGAAAAGTCACGTAGTCTCTCGAACGGTCGTCTCTTATCTTGCAAGATGAGTCGAAAGCTGAGCCCTTCGAGACAAGAAGTCATGAATTCTCGATTGAGGACCCCCTGGACCTTTCCCTCGGACCTCTCTCTCTCTCTCTCTCTCGCAGAATTCGTCGCGCAACACCCCCAAATTTCTTGTTTTGGCGGGCCTTCGATCCTCACGCGCTAATCAGTTAGAGGACCCCAATTTTTCTATTGGACAAGGGCGGAAAAACCAGAGGGACCGCAGGAAGAAAACTCGATTCCTCGAGAAAATACAGACAGACTTTATTTTGAAGACTTGGAGACAACATTGTTGATCCAAGAAATAAAGTTGATTAGAGACGATTTTTGTGTAACCAGCTAATTTTTACAAGCCTTACACAAGCAGAGCACTTTTATGTTCCACGGGCATTCGAACCACCCAAACTACCCAAATACCACCCAAAGCTACGCAACACAATAAAATAGTGAAAATGTGTGCGCCATTTCAGGAAATATGAAAATCTGAATAATTATCATAGCCATGATAGCGCGCTTTATCTGAATAGTTAATAACATGAGAATCAGTATTGCAGTCATGCTTCACCAAGCATGTGTAAGCATTTCGGCTTTCTTACTGTAAATATTTTTATCCCTACAATTTTAATGCACCAGGCTCTATTTGTGAATGTCCACATGGACAAGAAGCGTACGCCTGGCGCTACATTTAAAACACGTGGCGCGATATTCGATTTGTATTTTATATGTCGTAACTCAACGAACAAAAACCAAAAGATTAATTGTCAAGAAAAGATATATAAATGAATCAAAAGATATATGAATTTTACACTATTCATTTGCAATATTCTTTCATTCTCTCGCGCTGGCATTCAGGACAGTGCAATGATTAGCTGGACCTTACCCTGTTCAACTTGTCTAAATATTACCACAAAGTTTATTTGTGTTTCAAGCTTACAAGAGTTTCGTACTCTACAGTGATAGCTTAATCACTGTATTATTTTACTGCACATCTAATTCGTAGTGAATAAGCCAATCAAAGTAAAGCTATTTCTACTCTTATTCTCGCTAATGGAGCGAGTCGCAGCCAGAGAGGTTTGTAGGAGTGAAGTACATATCATTGTATACGTTATCATATGGTGTTACATTTACGGAATGGCATGGTACATAAGACACTGTGATCAGAATCAGATCAGAACTTTTAACTCTAACCAGGATAACCACTGTGGTCAGAACGTCAAAATCATTTACAAGTCAGAAGCAATCTGAACATTGGCAGATGCCATAATTACATACATAATTATGTGTGGTACAAGTTGTAATTTGTAAACAACATTGTTTATTTGGTAACAATGATCATGAGAAAATTGAAATTGTTCATTAAAAATTACGAGGTTATGAATTATTTTTCTTACTTAATATAGCAGTACAAACTAATATTGGTAAAGAGATGTAAATTTGACCGTTGCCTTAATATAATTAACGAAGGAAGTATTGGATTTCTTTGGATGTTAGTATCAAATACTGTTATTATTTCTGAAATATCTTATAAATATGACAACATTGAAAGGTATTTTTCCTGATACAAGTAAGTAATAGTATTTGAATAATAGTATCTTAATAGTATCTGAAAATAGATTATCATTATTACATCTATGAAATCAATCTAAATTAACTTATGACTATTTTAACACTAAGCCTACTCGTCTATAGTCTAAGCCTACTGTCCAGAATGACAGATTTTAGATTTCTCATTTTATAATTAATTATAAATAAGTTTATTCATTTAAGATAATATTTTAATAGAATCAGTAAGACGAAAAAATTTTATATATGAAAATGTAAAAAATCTTCGGCATATGGAACAAAATATGCACATGAAAGAATTGGAAGGAACACAGAATTCACGATTACATGAGCGAAAAAAGCTCAATAATAAATATCAAAATATTGCATCTAAACTGTGCACAAATCATTATACCAAACAAGTCGAAGGTCATAATGCAAATTTAAGTGAACATAATAAGATAAACAGACATTGTGCAGGAGATCATGAAAAATTATGTAGGAAATCAAGTATGCCAATTATGAATAAAAATAGTGCAACTGCAAAAAAGATACCAATTTCAGCCACAAATAATAATTCACATACAAAGCAAAAAAGAAAAGAGTGCAAAAATTTACATAAATCTATTGTAAAGTTGCACGAAAATATTTCTTCGGATCCTATATTATTACATGAATCTACTAAAGATATTAGTAATGATAAATATACAAAATTGGAAAATAATCTCATGACTCAAGGTACCCAAACATTAGATACAAACCAAATCAATAATTTGTATTCTGAAGGAGTTATAAGGTATTTATCTTCATAGTATTAAGGATAATTTTAGTTTTCCATATCTAAAATTAATGAAATCTTTGCTATAGATATCCATCAAAGAAACTTACAGAATTGAAGAATGAACAGGGTGATACTGTTTTAAAAGATACAACAAATTCATCACCCAAACAATCACAAGAAAATTCTGGATTACCACTGATTAAAGAAGAATTAAATACTAAATTAAATAAGGAATGTACATTTACAAATAATAAGAGTCGAATACATAATAACAACAATAGCAATTGTAATAAAAAGAACACTCCTCCATCTAATTATAAGAAGGGTGTTGTTCCTAAGTATGACACAAATACTTATATTTTATATTTGTCAGTACAATCTTAATTAAAAACTTTGTATTATGCTTTTGTGCTTTAAATTTATTAGGTATATCAGAGAAAGGAAGGAAGCTCAAAAAAGAGAAGAGAAAGCCAAAATAGAAGCAATTGATTCTGATTGTCCACATGGACATGTTCCATTATTGGAGAGTGAACGCAAGGAAACTCTGCATATACTAAAAAAAAGTATATAATTACGCAATGATTCACAACTTACCTTTATAACTTTATTATAATGATATTAGTAATTGTTTTCATTTTAATATTTCAGGTTACCAAGATTATGTTAATGAATTGAATCTAATGCCTATAAAATCCGACACACTTAGGGCGCAACAGCGAAAAGCGGAAATAGAGAAACAACTAAATAAATTGGAAGAAGGCATTAAAGTCTTTTCGAAGCCGAAGGTTTATGTAAAAATGGATGCATAAACTATTATTGTTTATCTCTAACAATTCTGTTCTTTTGAAAGCGTCATTATTAGTTCTGTGCACTTCACTTTTATTTTGTTCAAGATAGAAAAGGATAAAAAAAGATTTCAGTCATTCAGTACACATTTAATTTATGTATGTACTGATCACTTGTATTTTGTTTAAAATAAAATTCTATTATTTCTTAAAAATATGTTGCTTGTTTATTTGCTATCAATCATTCTTTGAAACCAATTTTGAAATATCTGAGTGAAATATATAAGACCAGAGAGTACATATCAAATGGGAACATTTCAGAAAAATTCATTTGTTTTATATATATACACTAATTGTTGTTAATCTATTCTATCATTATCATAATTAATGTTATATTATTGTATTTAGTTACACTGATTTAAAGAAAAATGTATCTGTTAACTTTAATTTATGTGTTTATAAATAATTTATTTTATATTTCATTCAATCATGATAACAAAGTAATGTTTGAAATTTTTACACACAAGAAATCTTTAAAATAGAGATAAGTGATTTATTTTACTTTGTTTCACAATTATAGATAACACTTTCAAATATCGTTCCATTTACAAGATTACGAGCTATTTTCATGGGACATACCTTACGCATGCGCCCTCAATACTGTGGCATTCTGAAGCTGTCCACAAGATACAAAAATCGATTATCCATTCATAAATCGTTTATTCTATTTTGATCACATCTGAAAGGAACAAAACAGGATCGAGTGACGATTTGCAGTTGATATCATTGTTGAATTTAATTGTAGTGTGCGAGTATATCATCTCTTTCCAATATGTTTTACGTTCCGGAACTTCTTTCTCTTCGACGCAGGGGAAAACTAGCTCGATGCTGGTTAGCCGCTACTCTCAGCGAGCAAATGTTTAAAAAGAAAGTCAAACAGTCGACAGTTCAATGTATTGACATAACTATACTCTGGTAAAGTTTATTTCTGTTCTTTTATACACTTGCTTTCGAAGTTTGTCGATTATATCTAATCCTCTGTTTGAGATGAAATCGACTTACAGTAGACTTTTGCATATTGCGATAATACGTTACGATTACACGTTGTTCGAATTCGTGTTATAGGAAATCATGTTAAACGAAAATTTTCCTCTCATAATATGAAAAATATTGCTAATGTGTATGAATTAAATATTTTGTTTCATATAAATTCAATGAAAGAAATAATTTAATAAATTTATTATGCGGTTAGAATTAGTTAAATGTTGATCATTACTCACTATCTGAAACATTAGACTTACGCTTTAATGTCAGATTTATAAAAATAATAGTCAGATTTTTGGCACGCAATAGAAATTTACATTTTAGATTCTCGCGTTTTACTATATATAGTATAGTTTGAGAAACAAGAAGCAATTATTTGTACAGGTGGTTTACGAACAAATGTTATAAAAAAAAATTCATGAATATCCTCTGAATTGTTTAAGAAATGATGGAGCAATAATAGAGTTCTGTTTCACCTTCTGTGCTTTCACACTGAAATAACTTAGCTTTATCAATTATTTTTAAGTGAAAAGCATAGAGGGCTCTGCGTATGCATTGAAGCTTATGTATAAAAGCTTATGTCTATATTAAATTTCAGCCTATAATAATCAAATGTTATGATACTTTCTATATGCAATAATTAATAACTTTTTGAAGAATTATAGGTAATGGTTAAAATTATCACAATCTTACTCGAGAGAGTGTTCTTAACAACATAGAGTGATGGAATAAAGTATTTAAACACTTTTTAAAATGCAGATATAAAAATTTTTAACATTCGTAACTGGACTTTGGGTTGACTGATTTCGTTGAAACTTTCAATATGCATATATGTTATTAAGATCCACAAGACGCATTTTTTAAATTTTCGTTATAAGATCAGATAAAGAACTTCAAAAATATGAGTTTTTTTACTCATTTTGTCATTTCGAGTAACAATAAAATTATAAAGAAGCATTTTAGTAATGTCTAATAGACCAGTTCTTCGATTAATTAAAAAAAATCAAGTCATTCAGTTCAATGTTAATAAAGTTAAAGCGTTTTAAGATGTATATGGATACTTTACTCCATCACTATATATATCAATTTTGGGTCTCTTATATCAATTCAGCATCAATATTAGTTATTGATGAATGAATGAATTTTTATACAATTGAATTTATCCCAATGTAGTATGCAATATGGCATAGAAAAGATTATAAAAATGTGATTTAAATAAGTAAAAATAACCTTTAGTACTAATAGCAGGAACGATATTTATATAATTTTTATTTTTATAACCTTTTGATGATCAAAAACTGTTAAATTTTTTATCAATCTCAAAAATTAAGATGACTATAAAGCCGGACAGCTTTTATATTATTCATCGATCATATATACGGTATCCTATTTGAATGTATCCACATAATTAGTTTTTGAACTATTCATTATGCAAAGAATTGTTTCAAATAAAACTTATTCTGTTTTGGACAAGATTTCTTATTGTGAAGACAAAATTTCTTTAAATAAAATTAATGCTAACCTTTGTCCTTTTAAAGGAAATGCGTTTTCGCTTATTCAGATGCATAATTCACGCGGGAACGAATTTATTTACGCAAATATATTGTTTTTTTTTAGAGATTACTCAGCTAGATTAAAGCTATTTTATGGCTATTTAAAACTTACCTTTTTTAAACGCTTTTGATATTGTTTCTTATGTCCTGTGTTTAAGAGAACCCCTTCTTCAAAAAGATTTCCCTGTACCGTTTTATCAAATGCAATTGTTAAAAACACACTGCTTGGTATCTTCATGCCTAACTGTTATTAATTTCGGTTCATACAAACAGATAAGAAAAATTGATTATAATAATTTTTGGAAAAAAATAAAAACTTGCGTGGAGGTTCAGTCAGTTTATTTTAATATACGCAGAATTAATGTAAAACTAAATTATTATCTAATAATTTGGGTAAAAATGAACCCGACAATGGTTGTCCGAAAAAATTTTAAACTACACAGTTTGATCGTCCATATATTTAATTTATAAAATCGTTATCTCTATTCCTTAAATTTTTCAATCATCGATAAATCGTGCGTTTATTTGCCATGTTACTGTTACATTCAGCTATTGTGTCATTACGTTTAATTTTCCCTTCATGTAAGGACGGTATACGAAAATCATGTAGATTGGTACTGAAATACGTACTACTTAAAAGTCAGATAAATAGAGAAACGACGAAGAACTCATATATGTGATGGAATAATAACTGAATATAACTAATTATGAAATATTAATTGCCGACCTAATCACAATTATCTTAAAACTAATAACATTCGTTTATCGATACACTGTGACATGCTATCACTCTTATAATAAAGGGATAATCGCCGGCATTTCCAAGATAAACATAAACGGTTTATAATTGACGCGTTTGAGTGAAAAGTGAAAATCAACTTTAGTATCTTATTGTTCCTTATCATACAAAAAAATAAAACCATCAAATCGAAATTTATAGATATTATGATTGAAATACGTAATTAATTGTTTATTTTCCAGCGAAGAAATAATATCGGCGGTTCAAACAAGCAGTAGCACGGTCTGCGTCAGATTCAGTCTTTATCTTTCCTCGCAATTATTGTACGGTGCCGTGAAATTACTTTTGTATCAGACAAAACAACTTCAAGGTATTTTCATCGTAAATTATAAAAACGTTAGAATTACATCTTGAATGTTGTAGTTTCTCATAAATGTTACCATTATGCGAACGATTATTTTATACAAATTTCGATGTTTAAATGGCAACATTTATAATTTTTACTTTTCATTACTCACCTATATAAGCAATAAATATGTATTCTTTTTTATTATAGAAAACCTATTTGCAATAAACTTGAGAAAGTCTAATATAGAGAACAGGTAATAACAATGTATGAAGATATATTCTTCAATATTTTGAATAATTTGCACTGACTTTGCATTTTAGTTATTAAATAAATAATATTAATAATCAGATAAAAATATTAGAGGTACTGAGAAGTCTTCCATTTTCACTACGAAATTGCGTAGGAAATCGAGAAAAACAACTATATTTAGTTAATGATGTAATCGCTTACATATTTTAACTAGTCTCTTTCATCTCTTTTTAGAAACGTATAATAAGCACGTTTATAGTATGTATATACATAGCATGTTTATATACAGTACGTAAAAACGTGTTATAATTTAAGGGTATAAAATACAAGAAGACTTTTCGGTATCCTCAATAATGTATATTTATACTATGAATATATTAATATACTTAGAGTCGAGTCATATCGTTTGGCAAATTTAGGATAGCAAATAATAGTTCTTGTAAATAACTCTAAAATATAGAAAATACAATTTTTTAGTCGGAGACTGAGGTTCCATGGTCCTGCTATCGAGATATCCTTCCATGAAGATAGAGACAGGAATTTGATCGAGGACGTTCCTTTCCTTCATGAGTACATGGTATAACTACGGTTAATAAATCTATATTCCTTTAACTTTGTTTACAATTATTAAAATTTTTAATAATTTTGTTGTGAATGTAGATGCAAGGTCAACTGAGTTTCGGAATGTTAACCGATTATGAAATGGAAGAGTTCCTCTTACCCCAAACAGAAGAGCAGTTCCTGTTAGTTCTCTACATTTCCACCATTTCCATTCCTTTCCGTTTTGCAATAAGTTCTAAATTATTTGTGTATGAGTATGAAAGAGAAAGTGAATGTGCTTTAAAACACTAATATGCACTTGTGTAGATAACCTTTTTGACTATATCTTTTTCTTATCACTTAATTGCTTTATATCTATTATTTAGGAACGAGATACGGACGTTTCCTAGGAATCAGCCCGAGGAAATTATTGAAAAATGTCGAAAAGATACAACCGTAGCTTCTTACTTACGAAAGATCTGGACTCAGCCACAGGAAATTATTGAAAGATCTGTAGCGGAAGTAAATCTTGATAATCTTAATGGCGAAACGATTGAGGTTGGAGATGTTGAAGGTTGTAGAATTATAAAATAAATAATATTGTTTAAAAAAAGGATATATATATTCTTCATTTTTTCGGTATTATTTTTTAGGTGCTCAGTTCAAGAAACCTACAACATCAAAAAGAAGAACTACGGAGTCACTTGTGGAAACACCTGCGAAAAGAAGAAAAGTATGACTTAAGAAAAAAAATTGTTCTGTTTTCGTTATTTTTAATATTTCTTTTAACATTTATTTTTAAATATGAGTTAGGTTTTTAGCGTTATTAATTATCATTATTTTTTAAACACTTCTTTACAATATATTTTAGAAATATATCGATTGATCTATAAGCATTAATTAATAATACAGTAAGTTGCCGATTATTAACAACTACAAAAACTAGGAGTTTTCTTCTTCTCGAATTATCTACTTTTGCTTACAAGCTAAAAGACAATTGGGGAGAACTTACTGTGCATCCTAGAATTAATATTATTGTTTCGTCAGTAATATATTTTTATTTACTAAAAATATATATTACGTATAATTCTAGATTTTACAGAAAAGTACAGAAGAAGTAGTACGAGATCTGTCTGTAGATGTGCCATCAACATCTGCTGATGTGCCTTCGATAGTAGTCGCCCCAAAGGAAAGACGGCCCATGCAAGAATCTGTTGACCATCCTACAGAACCTTCAATCGCAGAGCCTATTGTTATACCGGAATTTCCAAATCAACAAGTTCATATCGATGAGATCGAATTGGTAGAACAACCACAACAAAGAAGACGAAGAAGAAAATTTGTCGATAATGAAATTACATTATCTGATAATCAAATGAGAAAGATGATTTCAGATGTTAGAGCTCACACCACAGTAAGCATTTTCATATTAAAAATTGTAACTGTACATACAATTTTAAATACTAACTGAATGCAAATTTACATTAAAAGATGATAAATAGTTCTATTAATTAATGAAAGAACACTTTACTATGACAATTATTACAATATATATATATGAATGTAGAAAAAATGAATGGTACACGAGAATATTTGCAGTTAATTCCAATCTTTTATTGCAGGAACTTTGGATATCTAGTACACGTATTCATTCTGCAGATTATTATTTAAAACAACCATGCTCAAAAATTTCACACGGAGTTTTGGGAAACAAGTTAAATAAGTTTTTCTCTAAACATATGATCACGCGATCTGTAACAGAAAATGAGTTTTCAGGTATAGACGGCAATATTGAATTTTTTTATATTCATAAGAAATCAAGATAGATCTTATCCATTCACTTTTACTTTAATTGTATAGAAGAAGAAATTGTACGTGAAGGGATGACAAGTAAAATACATGAAAAAACAGGTGAAATGACAAGTAAAATTGATTTACCTACTTCCGATATAAGTGAACATTCAAAGACGGTAGAAAAGATACAACCAATTCAGCACACCATGCAACAAACCTTAATTGAAATGCAAGTAGAAGATTCAGAAAAACAAGTTGAAGTGTCTGTGCCAGCTGTTCCAGAAATTAATGGCTTCGAATACACAAAAGTGTATGATGAATTTATACACATTACTTTCTAACATACTTTCTAAAATATATTTGTATGATCAAAGTCTAATTAATTTTTTTAGAAATCCTATTGAATCCTCAGAGAGATCACTTCATGTAGAAAGATTCATAGCCAATTCCGTAAGGTCAGTTTTTATTTTTTCTAATTTAAGTGTTATTTACAGCAATTAATTGTTTTCTATACAAATTCCTTATTTTATTTTCATTACAGTCCCAAAGCAACTTTAAGAAAATTAGAATTGAAAGCATTCTTGGAAATTCGTTGGCGCGATGAAGAAAACATAAAATTTCATGAATTAATTTCTCCAGATAGTTACACTAAAATTGACGTTGCACGCGCCTTTTCTTATTGTTTAGGTAGGTTTATTTCACTGACTGAATTTAACATTAAACATACAAAATTTTGTCTTTGGATATTCAAAACATTGTTCTTCTTGCAGTAAATATTTTTAAATTTTATTTTTTCATTTGATTTTTTGTTTTTTCTTTTCACAAATTTTCAGAATTTCAAGCAGAGAAATATGCAGTAATAAAACAAGATACATCCTATGGCACAATCTGGATTGCTAAATATGTCAGCTCTATAGAAAGTAGTGAAGAAGCTTCTTAGATGTTGCAAATATTCTTTTAGATTTAAGTATATAAAGTATGCTTATACTTACTATCTTATGTCTACATCAAGTTAGCCTTCTTTTACAACATAGATCTTAATGCAACAAATAAATCACTTGTTTGGATAATTACCTATCTTAAAAGTACATACAATTTCAAATAATCCAAAATTATTTTAAGTAAAGATACGATAAGAATTAAAAAGTAAAGTAATTAACTGTTTCATAAGACAGGCAAAGTTTTATCTCTTGTCTCTGTTTCGTTCCACTAACCATTCTTCTAGCAACGCATAGTATTTATTTAAGCTCGTAATAAGTCTCCAATCTAATAGTTAAAATGTTCACACTACTGTTTTGATTGACTATTTTGTATGTAGGTTTTATTTTAATAAAGAACAAACATTGTCATGTTAGTTATTAATGAATAATTAAACGAACTTATTTGTAAGTAAAGTTCGATCGCAATTATATGAAGAAGATTTGTTCTGGTGATTATAATTGTCATATTGCCTACGCTACTAATCAGAGGTACGTTTAAGGAAAAATTGGTTTCCCTTATAAATAAGTTTGTTTCTTTCATGATCATATTTCAAAGATAGCTGTTTAAAAGAGATTACAATGTTAAATGCTGTCTGTCATACTTTTTTTTATACAGGGTGGGGCCAAAATTCTGGTACAACTGACAAGGGGATGATTTTACATACAACAATAAGTCGAAAAAAGAATAACATTTTTTCATTTAAGTCTTTTAGAAAAAATAGGTTGAAAAAAGTAATACTATTTAATAGAAACTAAGTGGCGCGTCTGGCCATGATATACTAATTCTACTTCTCGTTATACTAATACAAGTCACTTGAACTTGATGTATCTCCTAACTGTTTTCTACTTTGTTTTTCACCATCTTTAAATTTTTTCGACTTATTTTTACTTGTAGAATCATCTCCTAGCCGCCTGTACCACGATTTTTGACTCTGTGTATGTACGCATTAACATTGTAAAATATTCTCAAAAATATGTTTGTAATCGTGGTATTTAAAAGAAATCATTATTACAATTGTAAACTGCTCTGTATAAGAAACAAACCTATAAAAGAATGAAAGGTATAGAAAAACAGCGTGGGTTTCATGTTGGACAATGATGATCACGAGTTGAAGATCCAATTTTATAGACATAGCATGTGTTATTTTATTACGTCGTGCAAACATGTTTGAGTTTTATATGTTTAGATTACAAATAAAAACTTTTTCGTTACGTGAACGGGTTATTTATGGTCACTGTTGCGCGGTGCGTTACAGCGTCGACCGTAGTTGATGACGATTGAATAACGCGCATACCTCGCGATAAATTAATATGTTGAGGATAGATTTGAGGGTGAACTGAGATGAAACAAGGTGCCGTATTTAAACAAGGTTTAATAATAAAAGGACGAACAACTTATCACAAACTATAACACTATGTACAAAATGTCGGTTGTCGGACTAGATGAGAAGTTACCGAGTGCAAAGTGGAAAGTGAAAAAGGTACACTTCTCACCCTCCGATTACGCCTTCGTATGTGAATGGCGTGGGTGGAGTTGGTATTTCATTGGCTACTTAAATTATGCTAAAACCAATGAATATTACAAGGATGGCCAAGAAGAGGGGACAGCAGAAATGTGGGAATTCCCAGATTTTCATTGTCCTTAGCGTCGTTGTCGCTGGCCGTACTCCTGCTCATGGCCACATCTGGTATCGGTTGTCGAAGGCCCGAAAGCTTCGACGCGGTATTATAAAGAATCTACCTGGGGGTCGTCATAACTTAATTACATAGGTCGCTCGCGACGCGACAGTCACTAATGATCGATTATTCAGAATTTTTTCTTCTTATTATTAGGTTCATATTATGAAACTATTCGAATTAATTTTGTCTAGCTGTAATAGCAATGAAAGTAATTTGAATGGTTCATAATTTTGATTTAAAAAGATTACTCTGCACATCGGCACATCATAAACGCATTATGTATCATCAGATTAATAACGATCGATTGAGAACGATATGTTAACAAAATATTCTTTTGGACTTTGAATTTCAAGGTCGGAGTTTTTAGTGCATTATAATTGCACTCATCGTAATGATAAAAAGTTTCGAAGATATCACGAGTCAAACTTCAATCGTTTTCTTGGAAAACGATATCAAAGTCCTAATTGTATACGTGTTTAAAAAACACGTATACGCGTACGCGGTTTTTTTATCAAAAATACGTGTACGCGGTTGTTGTTGATCCGGTTTGTAAGACCGGATTGTGTGTGCGCGTTTGGTACAATGCCGTAGTGATACAGACGCTTGGTTGCTTCCATTTATACTTTATTTACAACACTGTACAAGTATAATATTCGCGATTTTTGAATATGTTTGAATGCGTTATGTTTGAATGTTACGTTCGTTCTTAGTATAAATGCGTCATGTATGAATGTTTGCTTTGATCTTAGTTATGAATGCGTTATGTATGAATGGTTACTTTGATCGTGTTCTGTCTGTTCACCTCGGTTTTACGTTGATTGGTGGAGGGTAGTTTTTAGTGGAGGAAATGAAGCGTTTTTGATTGGAGGTGGGTGTGTCGCAAGAAACTTGGAATGAAGGGTAGAAAGTTCTGGTTTGTGTCGTCTTCTTTGTTACAGAAAAATTGATGAATGGTTGTCCGTGCAACGGTACTGTATGTCTGTTGCACATGTTGTCCGTTCGTCGAGTCGAGTTTCGTTAAGTAAGGTAGTCGTAAAATGATTTCTAATGACTGAAGGGATGGTTAGGCGCTTTCAACCTTCGGTGTTGCCGTCGCAACACTAATCATTTTAGGAATTACATAATAATAACATAATTACATATAATAATATTTATAATATGCACAATTTAAATCTATTAAAAATGGATTATCAAGGTTGATGTTATCAAGGTCATCATTCTGCAACCATTTTTTCCTATACGATGTTATTGCTGGACACCTTCAGTTTTTGAGAAATTCATGAAAATAAATTTCACATATGTAGTATAATGAGAGTGTGTAGAGACAAATGTTTGTAGAATGAGACGAATGAGTATGAATGTGTATGAGTGTTATTAAAAGAAAGCGAAAAGGATGAATATGTGTAAGAGAGATAGAGAGAGACCGGAAGAAGACGAGCGATTTTGGCAAAAGAGGAGCGCATTGAATGTTGAACGATCGCAGAGGTTTGACGCGTTAAGAGATCTTGTGTAAATTTCCTGCTTTGGCGAAAGACCTGCTTTAGTGTAATAGTTTATATCACACATATATAGTATGCAATATTTCCTGTTTACACATGAATATTGTTATTTTGCACCTTGGGATTAGGTGCATGAGGGGATAGAAAACTGTAAGGAACTTGTTTTAATGAATATTGTGAACTTTTATTACACAACGAAATACATAAAAACGATTTCTGCCCTCACGTGGCGTCACCAAAGAAGTGCCGTCTCGTTCCGCTCTCGCTCGCCCGATCGATGATCCGAATCATTCATTTGTTTCTCTCACACAACCATGCATTCATGTTCATCTTATTACTATACATTCATACAACCGCACATTCTTCTTATATACCATACACTCTCACCCATACTATACTCTTACAACTCGACCAGCCTGACAATTTAGCTGCTCCGGCTAAAACCTGTAGAACAAGTTCGCATTATTGTTGGAACCTCGGATGGAACACGTATCGAAACTCGATTATATTTTACAACTCGATTTATTTAACTACGTTTCTTACTACAACGTTGGTTCCTAAGGCTATCTCGGAAGCGCGAGTGTACTGTCGGGAAAGATTTTCTAAAAAGTGCCTGTAGCGTGGTTCTTGAGGGTTCTTATATCCTCGTGTTTTGGGGGGTGAGAGATGACCATTAGCCCTTTACTAAGTGACGTTGGCCTCTGACTCATTCGAACTTTAAGCATAGTAAGTGAGAGAAAATAGTGAGTAATACCGATGCTGGCTGGTTTTATCTGTTGATTAGGTGTTCTGAGTCAGGGTCAACAATTGGTCACCAAACATTATTATATACTGAACATTAACGGAAAATATATTCTTAAACCTATTTTCTAATAACTAACATTCGGTGTTTAGCCGCCAGGGCCTCGTATTCGCGGACGACCAAGTACATATTGAGAATTTCTAATTGGTCGATGGGCTCCCTTTTGGTTTTTTACAAAAGTCATTCTAAATGACCGTAACACATCACGACCCAAAACTACCGGAGTATGCATTGTCCGATCGGGTACTACCAACAAGGTCACAGTTTCTTTCGCGTTTTCTGGCATTTTAGCTAAAGCTTGTACCGAACTCAATATGCTAAGAGGGGATTATTAATCCCTACTAGACGCCCGCAGTTACTGTTTCCAACATTTTCCATTCTACCCGATACCTGTGACCTTTTTATGAAGCTAACGGGTCTTCCACTATTGATTAACGTATATATGTAATTTCATATGCTTCTCGTTTACTACGTACTCCACGTGCTTGTGGAAGTTGTCTTCCTCCGGCGTTTTCCATTCAGTGCAGGTGAGCTGCTCTTTAGGCACCTACGGGGGTTTCCTGTTCGGGCAGCTTCGTAGTAGATGTCCCATTCCCTCGCAGGTAGTCGGCAGTCCGTCGCCCGATGTCCGAAACGGTTGTAATTATAGCAACGGCTACCCGTCTTCCTTTGGTAGTAATGTTGCCTGGCTGACTCCTCTCGGCTGTCGATCTGGTGTTTCCCGGCTCGCTGGACAATGTGATTTTTCTTAACACCCTTAGCATATCCGCGGCTGTTTTGAATTCGCACATCCGCGCCTGATTCTTTATGCTAATTTCCAGAATGCCATCTTGAATTGCGATGCGAGCATTACGGCATCGACGCGTGGGTGGTTTCTCCACCCTTCCGGGTTTGTAAGGTCCGGATTGAACCGTTGGAGGACGCGTGATGCCGGTGTCGCCGATATGTTACCCGCCAAATTAATATTGGGTAACGGATTCAAATGGTCGAGCAGTGGTTGCGCGTACTATGTTGTTTCTTTTCTCGACTGCTGGAGATTGTGAACGAACGAATGTGAACCTCGACTGCTGGAGGTTGTGTATATCTCGACCGTTGGAGATTGTGTGATGTCGACTGGTTGTAGGCTGGTTGCAGACTGAAGTTCCTCGACTGTTGGAGGTTGAACTGAATCGCGACGGCTGGAGATTGTGTGATGTCGATCGGTTGTCGACTGTTTGTAGAGTCCCTTGATGTAGACTGGTTGTATCGTGGTTGCAGACTTAAGTTGAAGTGAAGACGAATCGTTCGACTCGATCGTCGTCAAACTAGGATTCGTCGGGGGGGGGGGGGCGTTTATGCCCTTTTCTGGGGGTTCCACGAGAACTTGCAATTCGGTATGTAAGAAGGGCACTGATTGGGTTTTACCTACTGCTGCATAGTACCAATCAGTGCCTTCGTTGATTTGGTGACACCCTCTTGTCGCGTGCGAAGATGTTGTATGTGTGTGTTACGAGCCGAGGGCCACTGCACACGTGGCCGGAGATAAAAGAGTTTGTGCGGAAATTTGGGAGGAATGCGTGGACTGGCCGATGCCTATTTCATCACCGGATTGCCACCTTGTAGGATATGTTTCACGGACTGGCCGTTGCCTATTTCATCAACGGGTCGCTACTTAGGTGTAGGGATAGTTCACGGACTGGCCGGTGCCTATTTCATCACCGGGTCGCCGCCTAGGTGTAAAGGTAGGAGATTGCGTGGACTGGCCGATGTCAATTTCATCACCGGGTCGCCACCTGGGTGTAGAGGTAAAAGGGTTCGTGGACTGGCCGGTGCCTATTTCATCACCGGGTCGCCACCTAGATAGGAAATGCGTGGACTGGCTGTTGCCTATTTCATCAACGGGTCACCACCTGATTGGGTAATGGGGTTTTGGATTGATTCTAATTGGCCTCGTAACTTCAAAGAAATATTAATTGATGTAACTCAAGCGGCAAAGGTGTATCTTTGTGGGATCGTTACCAACAACTGACTCGAACTGGGAGATGGAATGAAATAAACTTGTACACTGAATTGCAAGTAATAACAACTTCAGTCTATTACAAGTGTGTGAGTGTAGTGTATGACTCGCGATGGTCCTATGACACGCTCCCTGGTTTACGCACCAAGTCGGCGGGGACTAACTACTTTCGTATACGTACTAGGTAATTAATGCGTGAAAGAGAACTGAGCTCGATCTTGCTAACGTCTCGTCGTCGTGGTTAGACTTGAAACTGTCCGATGAGAAGAAAAATCTTAGCCCTTTTATACGCGGCTGAATTAGAATATTTGGTGGTGGGGACTGGGCCTACGTGACCAGATCATCCTGCGGATGATACAGTGACATGTGGTCCCAGCCCTTAAACTGGCTTCTGTTAGAAGACTAAACATTTTTTATGTTTGAATCGTGGGGGCCTACACCGCGAATGTTATAGTGACTCAGAAACGGGTGGTCCCAACCCTTAGGCTAGCGTTCGTCGAAAGGTTAAACATTTTTTATATTATCATCGTGGAACCGTGCTCTCGGCCGACGTTAGCTAGCGTAAACCCTCAAGAAGGAGCAGAAAAAAACGTCGGGAGTAATCTCCGTATGTAACATGGTCTTGATAATGTTCCAAATATAACAGTAATTTTTATAATTTAATTAAAACGACGCAGCAATCAAACTGAAATATTTGAAGGTTGAAAAATGAAGATTTTTTTTCAGAAAATTTCGAGAACATGTTGAGTGTAGCGAGAAAATATGCATAAGTGTAATTTCGATCGATGCATTTTAATGAATAGAAATGTAATGAATAGTTACTATTTCGATGATATTTAGGGCGAACTTTAACAATTCTGTGATTTATACAGGAAACAACCTTGAAGAACCGAAAGTTCTGGAACACCGGAACGCTCGAGGCAATTGTGTGTTTCGTAAATTGAGATAAATGCCATAATCGAAAAGTAGTGTAACAATCTAGAATTCATTGTACACGTGTTTAATAATTGATACTACAAGTGAAAAATAAAGAATGTTTTCCCAGACATCGAGGGTAAAATATATAGTGACCATCTTTTATTATTACAAAAAGTAATATGTACGTCATAAACTAGAATAATTTCAGCTTACAAATTAGAATATATTGTGCATATTTAATAACTTGGAAATAATCATATATTTATGCAACATACAAGGCCCATTTAATGTCTTTTTACGATAGAAAATGAGAAACGGCTATATTTAACTTTCAAATTGAAGCAAAACTTATTAGAAGATTTACGTAAAATCATTAAATATAAAATCTTAATTTTCGAAGGTACTAGTATTCATGTATCAGCTATACGTTTAAAATAATCATGCAGAGTGTATGTAAGACATATATTTTTTAGATTATCATGCGATTAGTAGTATGAGGGAAAGAAGTCCAAACAACTGTTGTGTATGACCAGCTGCTCCGTTTAGCTAATAATTGTTTGAATAAACTTATTCAATAACAAAGATGACTATATAATGATTACTTAGATTTTACGCTTACGTTTTCTGAGCTCATTTTACTTGTTATTAGTTTTAATAATGCATATACATCATTTAATATCGTATGTTATGAACATTTTACACAATAAAATAATACAAATTATTTTTTATTTAATTTTGCTACATTTTTTAGCATCGTTGCTGTATATTATTATATTTATGGTAATATATACTAAAGTAGATAAGATCATATTCAAAAGTAACTGTGCTGCAGAACATTAAAAACCGAGAAAAAATACAAACTGTTACTTTTAATAAATACATTGGATTATATTGCAAAAAGAAACAGGAAGAATTTAAAATAGAAAAATTCTTGTAATTAAAACATGGCCGGAAATAAAATAGGAAAAACGATAAAATCAAAAGCTGGTCATAATTTGTGAAACATTTAAAGTTTTATTAATCATGTGGGCAATGGTTCATTTAAAAAAATGTAATATTTTAATTAGCAGATTAACCTCTCCTAACGTATCATGAGTATTTAATTTGAAAATATCGATTTCAAAACATACTAACTATTCAGTGTGGTAGAACAAACGATGCGTAAAGGTTATCTATTGAATTGAAAAATATGTAAAAACTAAAAGATGAAACAATTACTAAATAGGAAGACAAATACAATATCTATTTTATATAGAATCGGAAGATCATGGGAAGTCGGACCATTCAATACATACGTGACCCAAATCAGGTGTATAACACAATTCACGCGCTAAGAAAGCTAAAAGTAGAAGTAGACAAAACGATCGTTCAGAATTCGGAAATTAAAACTCAGGTAGTGAAATTAAAATGCGCCCAAAAATAAGTAAAATATTTTGGTGAATGTAAGAAGGTTGAAATAGATGTAAAAACTCATGAGCCTCAAGCAAGCTAAATAATAACTAGTTAAGTAGTATTTAATAAAGATAAAAATGACAAATTTCCAGTGGACGACATTATACAGAAGCTAACCATTCTTGAAAATCTGTGAAATAAAGTAACTGTAGAAATCGTAGATAACTATAATTTAAATCAAACGTTTAGTAAAAAAAGATACAACACCAAAAATTCGAAAACAGAATCGCTATTTTATTGCCTATAGTATAATATATATATATATATAAGCAATATAATAATAATAATATATTTATTTTCAGTCTCACGGCCAAGAAATAGGATTTGGTTTACAAAAACCTAACTCTACAATTCTTTTTTTTTTTTTTTTTTTTT